>NW_028288689.1:3071323-3225147 GCF_059628265.1 Tinamus guttatus
AACCAAAACCCTGCTGTCAACACCAGCGGCACAGCCAGTGTTGTCTCTCCTCCTCCTTGCAGGACTCGGGACAAGGATACTGGCTCCCTCACCACCATTCCCAGAGCTACAGACTCCTGTTCAACCGTTTCCAATTTGCCCTTGGTATCATTGGTGCCCACATGGAAGAAGAGCAGAGGACTAACAGTCTGACACGTGGACAGGCCTTGGCAGCCTTGCCCAGACATCTCATATTCTAGCCCTTGGCAAGCAACAAGGTTCTCTAGACAGGAGATTGGGTCAGCAGACAGGTACCTCTGTCCTCTACAGCAGGGAGCCACCCTACCACTGCCAAGACCAGCATTTAAAAGGATAAAGAGAAGAAAAGATTATTTTGTAATTATCAGAAGGGCACTTCCTACTTCTGTCCTTGATTTCTTACCCCCTTTTTTGCTTTCCCAACACATCACACATGTAATTTGTCTCAAAAATCATTTGTAGGAATTGTAGGAAATATCATGAATAAAAAATTGCACTGTAAGTTTTGGCACATCGTACACTTTTCCTTCTCCCCTGTTGAGTAGAAAAAAAACAGTCTTAATATTAATATAAGCTGATTTCACACCAAAAAATTCCAGCATAAGATCCAATACTTCATCCACCGAAACCAGAGTGCATCATGACACTAAATTGGAAAAAAAAAAAAAAATCATCTGATTAGCAGTATATAGCAATATTACCTCAAGGGATAATTAGAAAGACACAGGTCTTTCATCTAAGAAACACAGAAGAGACTTTTAAAGAAAAAAATGAATAAGCCACCATCAGCCTCAAGATAAACAAAAAAAATAAATTGTTTGTCAAATAAATAAAACAGCCAGTAGAGAACAGACCAGCACTGGCTATTTCAGCAACTAGCTCATCATTATTATACAAAGCTTCCCACATATTCTCTACATTCAAATACTGCTTAAAAACTACTGAGCTGTCCTTTCCCTTGTAGCACAAAAGCTAATGCTAAACATAGCTACACCCTAAAAAAACATGATATACAAGTACATATGTATGAGTGTTTAAAAAGTTCAAGGACTAATGGGCAAAAGAGGAAAGTTTGAGTCACTTTCCATTTAATGATCTCAGGCTTTTTTGCAGCTTCAGAGGCTTGTGGATTTAATAAAAAGAATATTACTGATCTTTATCAAATATAAGCATATGGGAAATCTGTTCTCAAAAAAATAAAGTTTTCAAAAGGAGAAAGTAAGCTTTGTTGAGCTCATTTCAATATGCATCCCATCATGATTCACTGCTCCAACTCCAAATCAAAGTTACCTTGTCCCTCTTGACAGTAATTGTTTTCTACATCATAAATACATAATACACACACCAAAGATGACGAGAAGTAGCAAGAACGACTCCATGCATAAAATAACTACAGGGTTTCATTAGAAGGACAGGATTTTCTGGCAAGATATTTTTGTTTGGCGGTTTGTCTTTTGAAGAAAAAACAAAAAAAAAGAAAAAAAAGAAAAAACACCTTAGCCTCTTATGTTGCGAGTTGTCCCGCACTGATGATTCCCCCCAGCTCCATAGATGTTTCCCATCAGAGTGATCACAGCAGTGACTAAGCAGCTCCTGACTCCAAGTTCATGTTAACAAATCCTCACTACAGCAGAAAGTACAAGCTCCCTTCAACCGAGCGAGCCCGGAGCGGCACAGATGTGCAGAGAGTGCAGGGCTCCCTTCTGGCAGGCTGTGTCTGAGCCTCCACATGTCACACAGTTTTTAATCAGGTTCTGTTATTTAGAACATGAAGTACCTCCCTCCCAGGAAAACATTTGCAAGGCTGGTAGTCAGTAAACAGCTAATGTGAACCTCTGTATATGTTCAGATTGAGTATGAGCAAAGGGTTAGTATCATAATTACTAAGTAATGATTAATTACGGTTTTTGGTAATATTATTTTTTCTTCTTGAAGAGCACTACTAAAAATGTTATTCATCATAGTTGGTCTGTGCACAATCCTAAGAACTGAAAACTACATACCAAGTCCTTCAAAATGAGAAGTGGATGACCAACAAACTTTTTCAAATTTTCAGCATCTGTGCCTCATGTTTAAAAAAACCTTACCGCTTCTATCGTCATGTTGCTACTTTTGAGAAGACTTATCAACATTAAGTACAAGAAAGAAGCAGAGAGAAAAATAAAAAGTAGTTTCAAGAACGACATGAAAACTGTTTACTTATATTCATCTGTCTCAATTTTCACTTTCCAGAAAACATTCACCACGTAAGATGACTCCATTTCTATTGCATTAACAAATCCATTTTTACTCTTTTTTACAAGCTGAAATGTTGGAATAATATTTACATCATGCTGAAATCTCTCAAAATACACAGTGAAATTTTTTATTGGCTTTGCAGCAGTGCTCTCTAAATAGATTACATGTACCAGCAAGAACAAGCTCCCAACACGTGCAGATGATACTGAAATTTCAGATAGAACAAAACAACAAATGACAATGCAAGCAGCTTTAAGAGAGCTTGAATCATTTAAGTGATTGCTCCAACAGATGGTAAAAGCACTTAAGCATAGACAATTGCAAAATAATTTCCCAGGAAGCAAGCAAGGCCAAGGAAAATGTACTAAATGCGACAATTATTGAGCACAGTGATTAGAAGAAGAATTTGGGGGCTTACTCTGTGTATGGGGGAGCACTGAAACCATTGGCCCAAAACAAAGTAGGAAGACAAAAAGCTCTAGTATGTAGTAGCAGCATCAGATGCCCGAAGGGTTATTCCATTAGCTTAACACATATGGGCAGTTCGCACGCCCTATCCCACAAGATAAACAAGGAATCATGCACTCATCCTTGCCCTCCCTTCAACACAAGAGAAAAAAACAAAACTACAAAACCTAGTGAGTAAACACCTAAATCGGTTCAGGTTTTTAGGAAAGGGGGTGTTCAGACCAAAAAACAACAACAAACAAACACAAAAAACCCAATACTTATAAATTACCAATCCTCTGAACTACATGACCAAAGTTCATTTCACAAGACCTTGGAAGGACAGGGGCAAGTTAGACTATACTTCGCTGTTTGTTCAAGGAAGACTTGAGTAAGTTAAAAAAAAAAAAAAAAAAAAAAAAAAAAAAAAAAAAGGCAAGCATTAAACTGCAAACCGTTCGAAGTAAATGGTTCTGCATACTGCCTTAGCAAAGTTGGCTGTTACTTACTCCAAGAAAGATACTTTTGATTTCACTAAAAAAAGGAATTTAAAAAACAACTGAACAACTTTTCTTTGACATGGATTTTCATTAACACAGGACCTCTCTACCAGGGCCTAATTCTTCCATGGGATTGATACAACCCAACCCAAGCGCCTGTGACAACTATAAGGCCACCACTCCCTTGGAGCCCAAGAGCTAGTCAGAAAATGCGAGTCATCTCCAAGCTAAACGGACCTAGCATACTAATTAACCCTGCTTGCTTCTTCCTGTCCACCACAAAACAGAGCATAGCGCAAGTTAAAGACCTGACTCCATAGTGTATTTGTCTCACATTAGGTAATGTGAACCCCATTCACTCATGTCAGCAAGACCATACCCCTGCAGGTAAAATAAAATAAAAAAATTACAAATGGAGTCTTCAAAAGTGAGTACACATAATCCAGCTGATTAACACAATAAAAAATTTGTTCTGAAGGCTAAATATGGAAAACCTGGAATTTATACTAGGATTACACTAACATGGGAACCAATTAACCTACTGGAGAATTAGAACCAAGTTAAAATTCATTCAACTTATACTGAGAAAAAGAACTTAATCATTACAGCAGAAGATTGAATTAACACTCCCAGTTTTGAGTCTCTATCATGTTCAGCAAGTCTTTTAGGGTTTTTGTTTGTTTGTTTCTCAAAGCAGATATATTAAATCCATACATATTTCTGGACCATTGAAAAAGTACAGGAAGTTATTTGTAATCTCACTAGATGACCATTCCACAATGATATTACTACATTATTATTAATACATAAGAAACTTACAGAACAATTTTGAACTACTAACACGTGTTTTAAAGTGCCCAAGATGACAATAAAAGAAATGAATACAGAACTGTGACCATAGAGCTAGTCAATATCTAATCCTTGGATTATTGTTATTTGAGGGTGACTAAAACAAATGTTTAAAACACAAGAAAAACTGCAATAACCTCTGAGATTTGGGGTATGTTTGACCAAGTAGCATTTCCTGTTATATACCACAGCAATTCCTCTCCTAAACACAAGTCAAAGTCAGGATGCAAAGAAATAAACAGGGACACAGAGTCACAGCATTACAAATGACAGTTTGACTTCTTGTTTCTTAAGAGTCACAGAGCCTAATTATACACCCAAGAGAATGAAGTCCGTCAGCCAGAGCTCATTTTTACTGACAGAAAACTTCAAGAAGTTGGCCTGGCCAATTATGGCTGCCAAAGCCAGAAAAAAAGGCTTGATAAAATTTATTATATTTCCACACCGACTTGGATATGCCAAGTTAATGGCAACTTTTGGGTTTACAGGTTTTATTCCAACTGTTTCATCCCTGAGGGAGCTCTTCCAAGTAACAGGAAGAGCTCACAGAAGCTTGTAGCAAAGCTTAGAAAATAAATACATTCTAGGGAATAAAACACTTCAGAAAAATGCTTCAAAGCTTAAATCTTGAAAAGTGTAACCGAATCCTTATCATCTTCATTATTTTACACACACTACCAGTAGATGCTTTGAACCAAAATAGCAATGTTAGAGAATGGAAATTCAGTCACTAGAAAGAGATAAATCAGGTTTTTCTGGCCACAAAACCATACAAAAACCTAGGTTTCATTTCTTGTCCTTGATTCCAGCTGAGAATACCAATTCACACCCTAGATGAAAAACTGAGAAATGTATATGACGTTATACATATATTTAACAAATGAATCTATGGGAATGGGAATAATCTCCTTTGACAGCTGAACTAAAGTAACCATTTGAATATATTATTGATGTACTTGGACATGGTAACAGGCTAGACCAAGGAGAGCACCCTGCGACAACCTCAGTTACTGTACTCACTATCTCTAAAGCTCTGCAACCCCCCCAGTTCCAATTTAACATTGAGACAGACAGAAGGAACAACACAAATGAGTTAGTCTGAAGGACAATATGATATTTGGTTATAAAGCACGAAGACAAGTATCATTGCACAAAACTGCAGCTTCCCAACTGGCCCGGCTCTAGATCTGGATGCAAACAAGACCTTTTGATGTTTTTGGGCAGGAAAAAATGGGACTCAAAGACCCTCTCCCAGCATAGCAACTAGCAGCCTAGAAGGCCATTTAACTCCTCACTCCAAGTTGAATCTCTTTTCCACAACATTAATACAATCATTTTCTCTCTGATTTTGAAAACAAACAAGCAAACAGACACCCTGGAACAGAGGTACCTTGGGGGCTAAGTTTTCATTAAGTAGCACAACTTCCCAAAATAGCTTGTCCTTACCAAGAGAGCTGGGAGGATGAGGGAGAAGGAGCACGAGAAAGAAACATCTGAGGACAAACTAGGACAAATAGTGCCCAATTTCCTTTCAGTCCTTATTTAACATAGTTATAATTTCCTTCAAAGATAGCAATACAAAATGGCCAAAGCACGCTCAGAAAGCAGTAGCACACTGACTTTAATGAGTCACTATAAAATCATGGAATAAGTTACTTCTCAAACCATTTATGAAATAGAGGAAAGGGAGAAAACATATTTGTAAACATAAAAGAAACACTAAGGTATTAGAACATCATAATTGCAAATAAGCTATCTTTAAGCGCTAAGGAAAACAGGCTTTCCAACCAAACTGAATGTAGAAGGACTCATAACAATAACAACCAAGTTAAATGCCCTTGTCCAGCATGTGCAGAACGTGACTAACCCTGAAGCACCAATTACTAGGTTTTGCTACAAAGGGCCCATGAAGCCCTACAGGCAAAAAACTCTAAGTTGGACAGTAGACATGAGATGAAAAAGAAATGCTACACAGGACATCCATTACACCCACATTCCTCCATGGTACCCGAGATCATTTTCTACTTGGTATTTCAAAGACCAATAGAGTTTTTTTTTTTTTTTTTTTTGGAATGGTTCAGAATCAATTAGAAGACATGTACATTAGTCGCATTGGAAGGACTATATCAATATCATAAACTAAACCACAAACTTCTCGTAGTTCTTCTATCTTTCTGGAAATTGCCAAGATCTGCTGGCAGTACATCAAGGTAAATGAGAAAGTCACCTATAATACTGTTTCAATTTATCAGATGAAATTAATTCCATAGAAAGGAGATTAAATACTTCTTAAAGTCATTAAAGATGTTGATGAAAAAAATTCCAATTGCTAAGGCCTTTTTACTATTCACCCTCTAAGTTGATTAGGAATTTTCTATTCCTTCCTTAGATTATTGGCAGAGAGTCAATAGCAAGTCCATTTACCTCTTTTTCCAGAGACCTCGATTCATCTTGGATACCTGTATACAAGAAATCTTTAGTAGTTTCTAGTAACTTAGCAAAATTTTAGTGAACTGGAAAATTTTTCATCTTTAGTCATTTGTAACTTGGGCAGGTTACATATGCCATATATGCCTCGGTTTGATCATTGCTTCACAAGCAGAAATTCTGTAAAATGAAACAGTGCCTTTTAAATTAAAACTCTGAATGAGCATTTAATTAAAATGACTTGTCTATTCAAGAACTGAAGTTTCAAGACACTATAATGCAAAGTTATGGTAATAATAATTACTGACAATTAAAGAGGGAGACGGATCAAACAAAAAAAACCAACAGCTATATTGTGATTTACCCGAACTCATTATAGTTAAAGAGGCGAAAAACGTGAAATAAAAGTGAATGGAATCCATTTTTATTGCTATGTTACACAAACTTAGCACTCACTTAAGAGTGACTTAAGAGACATCTTGTCTCTTAAGAACAGTTTAAAGCATTAGCCACAGCTTCCTTTCCAGCTTCAATTGTTGCACTTCACCTCTTCCCTCCTCACTTGCACTCCTGTGTCCTGCCCTCTCCTAAAAACTTCCTCCTCCTGCATGTTCCCAGCTCATTCATTCTTCTCTAAGCATTTTCCTGCCTGCTTTTTCTTCTCCTTGACTATGCCCTCTAACTTGATAAAAATTTATTGGACAAAAGGTGAAAGCTCTGAACCATCACATTTTGCCTCTTTATACTTTATATTATTTTTTCATCTATTTACAAGCACTATTACTACTATACACTTGGCTATCTCTTTCTTATTTCAGCACAGCCAATAGTCCAAAAAGTAAAAAGGGGGGGGGGGGGGCAATGCCAGATTTTTATTCATGCTCAGACTGTGGTTGCATTATTTCACAGTCTGAGTGCAGCTAAAGGACCAGACTTACCATGTCAAAAAAAGAATCAGCAAGAGTTTTTATACTGGCAGTCTTCCTGAATATCCGTCAGACATCCATGATAGCCTTATGGCTCATACAGCTGTGCACTACTGCTAACTGAATGATGCTCTGAGCATAGCTTCAGTTTTGCGGCCGATTTTAACATTAAAAACTGCAAAATTGTTTCAGTGATCTAGCTTAAAGCTGAGCCTAATAGACATAGGATTTAATACCCCTGGCGGGGCTGTGAACTGTAGCTGCAACATGGACCAGGACTACAGGCAATGATGGGGCCTCCCAGGGCAGCCCCACCACCACAGCAGCCCTAACACTAACTTATTCCTTGGGGGATTCACCTCCCTGAAAAGCTCTTTCCTCTCTACCCCTACAGGCTATTCTTACCTCTCCTCATAAATATCTGGAAATTATGAAGATTCTAGAGCCCCAAGGACTGGCCTATATGAAGGCTAGATTTTCAAAAAACCCTACTATATTCTTGTTATAACCCAGAGAAATTTTTCATTTACCTCTGCAGAGTTAGGTCAAATTGAGCATTTCCAAGTTTTTTTCAAATCTAAGAAAACCTCCAGGACTGTTACACAATCTGACAGTAGCTGTTCCAATGTCACCTAAAGTCAACAGAGGAGAAAATGTGTCAATAAAGTACAGCCAAGTTCCACACTCAGTGCTAGAGTTTTAATTAATACAGTTTTCAGCAACTTGGCTATAAAATCCAGTGTTCAGCAGAAAGTTTTTATGCATTCCACCTCCAAGGTGCATGTGTGTGCTGCTCACAACCCTAAAGCAGAGCTTAATGAGGAGCTTTCGGATTTGGGTAGTGCACTGCGGCTTTTTTCACTGCCTGGCAGTTGTTGCTCAATAATTAAAAGGCAGGAATTGATCTCTCTATACCCCGTTTTATCTACAGAAACGTGCTGATGTGGCTCTTGTGCATCTTGTTTCCTTTCACTGGATATCCTTTGAAGGCTACAACTTTAAAGCTCCTCATGCTGCTGAAATAACAGAAGGTTAAGGGGGCTGTCTTGTGCTTTTTTTTTTTCTTTTTAACTTCTCCTGTATGTTTCTCTTCTCCCCAGAAGGGCATTTTACCATTTCCAGCTTCATTTAGGCATTCTGGCAAAAGAGCAAAAGTCTATGGGGACTCATGACAACCAGACTAGCTGACAGAGGCTTCTGCATGATAGAGGCCCTTCTTCATAACTCCATTCCCCCACTGCATGGTAAATCCTCCTGTACCACATGCAACTTAATCATCTTTTATAGGAACTGGTACAGGAAAGAGCAACTGATTTTTACTTCCAGCACCTCACAGTGTTGCAATACTCCGCATTTATAATGTTCATCACAGAGAAATAAAAGCACAATCTGGGACAAGATACAAGAATGGTGTTGACATTCCCATAAGGATAGTAGTCCCTAAAACACCAAGCATCCCTGACTCACGCTGATTTCTGTGCTGTCAGCACTTGTCACCTTGCATAGATCAAAGCTATGACACTTGTCAACCCTCAGCTCAGTTGACCTATTCTCATTTAAACAAGGATGAGGATACCTGCAAAGGGAAATCCTCCAAAAAATGACATGATTGTGGGGCCAAAACCACAGTCTGCAAAGAGCTAGAACAGTCATTTGCTCCTCACCAATTTCTGTTTACAAGGAAAAATCCTCAGGCACTCTGAGATCTGCTCCTATTCCCTCCAGCAGCAGCAGGACAGGAACCACAGCCCAAGGCCATAGGCCAGCTGACATGTCAGCAAAGAAGAACGACCACCCTTGCCATTCTCCCAGAGTGCAAAAGGTAAAATACACAATTAACGTGTTTCTGCAACACTCTGCTAAGAAATGACTAAGTGAAACTTTTTAATACAGCCTAGCTCACATAAAAATTCTAGTCTTCCAGGCAAACTCAGCATCCAGAATTCAATACTGCATGTCCCACAGATTGAATAGCAGTTAAGGCAAAAGCAAGCAAAAGTCCAGTTCCAATACAGCAACACTGATATCACATTCCCCAAAAGAATAGTTGACAAATCTTTAAAAAACACTAATAAAATGGATTGTACAGAGATAACAGAAAGACTGTGTCTATGTGTTGCTGGTGTTTCGTTCCAGTGCTATGTATCAAGTAAATCTGAAAAGCACCAAATTTCAAGAGAGGAAAAAGCTAAGCTAGTTTTACCCAACTTAGACAACACTGCATTTTCCCACAAATGACATGTGGGTTTTTCCAACATATCCCAAACTAAATGAATAAAAATCGTTTATAAGAGTGCTTAGACTCACCCTTACTATAAAGCTCTCAATGCATTCACAATGCTACATATTCTTGAGTGTAGATAATTCCTGTAAGTATTTCCATTGAGCGTATCCCTTTGTCAATGAGTTCTTCAGTGTGTCCTCTTCCAGTCTTTCCAGTTTCCTCTAATCCCATTAGGTAAAGTGATTCACAGGTGCTTAGTGCAAGTGCTCTTTCCCCTTCAAAACTCAAAAATTTGAGGGGTCCCCAAATGGAGATGAGGCAAGAGGGCTTGACAATAATTGGTTTCTTGCATTAGCAGACTTTTTCTTAAGTCAACTGTTGAATATTAGACTTGATCTCATAGCAGAGGTCAATCTGCTCTGGTAGAAAAGGTTCCTAAATGCTGTAAAGCAATTTTGTAGCTTACAAACTATCAATTGGTCAATAAATTTAAAAGGGCTGCTTAGACACTGAAGAAAGCAAAACTCATTCATTAGAAGCATCTACCAAGACTCCAAGGAAGTTCTTCCCAGTTTCTCTTGGAGAAAACTGTCCTCCATGCTCTGGGAATCTTCAGAGATAGTACAGCTAGAGCTACATTTCAGTTCAGTTTCAATGGTTTGTTCCTTTAAAAGGAAGGCAACAATTTCTATTGGATTTTGTTATTCATGTAGGGTATGTAATATCTAATCTCAGTTTCTAAAAGGTAAAAACAAAACTTGTCCTCAAAATAAATCAATATAAATGCAAAAATGATAAAATTAATATTTCAAAATACCCTGGTGTGCCTGACTCAAGATTTCAGTTAATATTTGCAATATATTTGATATCTATAAATTCAAAACTTCTAGAAGGGAAAAACATGAAAGCTGCCTACCCTCCTCCCCCCAAACGTAACATTTTTCATTCATAGTTTAAAGCAAATCACTTCAAATTGAACAGCAACAGTAATTCTTGGGAGTCAGATAACTGGTCTTTCTTGTGGGTTCTCCTTGACCTTCTACCTACCACAGGCACTTACAGAAACTCAGTTCAGCTTGAGGTCCTTCTCCCCTACACACTCACCACACACCTGTGCAGAAAACAGCAGGGCTCTGCTGCCCCACATGTCATAGCCTCATCTCAATGGCATTCGACCTCGCTGGAGAAGATGAAATAATACTGCTCAAAACAAGAACCGAGAAGCTAGTTACCTACAGATTACTGAGCACTCACTGAATACACTTATTGACAGAACAAAATATTATAGGAGGTTAAATACTGCCAGCATTGAGAAGCAAGTAGAGTATTTCATGGCACTAAGTGAAACTCAGCAAACAATAAGTTATATCACACAGCAAACACTGTTCAGCGACGCATTTATTAAAGACAATAAATCACAAAAGATTGAATTATTTACTTTGTTTGTGACCTTTCAAGCATCACTTGCTCATTCATTAACATGACATCTCCATGCTGAAACTAAGCAAATACCAACTTCCAGCATGTTTAAAAGTGTAAAACATATTTTTAAATATCCCAGGGCCCTGGAACAGATCCAAACAGGTTCATTTGGAGGGGTGCTTATAGCAATAAAAAGGTGGGTTATAAAAACACATTTGAGGAAATGTAGATCAGGAACTGAATTTTTGTCAAATGACCATGTGGTAAACATCTGACAATATTAAAAAAAATAGACTGAATTCTCCTTTATTAGTCCCCATTAGACAGACTAATGCTATAGTGTTTGCTTTTAGCCCTCTCTCTGCCACCCTCTGATGCCTTTGGGGCTTCTCACCCTTTTTCACAATACTGCCACGCACTTAACAAGTCAGATTCCTGGAAAAGTTGCCAGAAACATGGAAAGAACCTCAGGAGCTTCTTATCTACACAGTCTTCCCCTACAGAATCCCTCACCTAGACCCTAAATGCAAGATGATGAATTTTCTTCTAAACCTCCTGTTACTTTACAACTAGACATACCTCAATATTCTTCACTACTCCTGTCTTAAACATTATTTATACACCTTGGTACATGAACACCAAAGCAGCAGTGAACACAACAGGGCTGTATTTCCAGGCAATTGCTACCCAGCAATTACAGTTTTATGAGCTAACATGCTTTACATAGAACATATTTAAGGCATAGAACTTAATGTTTCTTATTTGTCTCAAATGAACTAGATGTGCAATCAATAAACCACAAAGCTTACTTCCTAAGCATTTTAAATTCTCTATAGATTTTGAGGTTCAAAAAAATCGTAACAATTTTAATTACACAACTATCATGGTTTTCATACGCTATTCCCCAGTCTTGAATCCCCTGCCAAATATTCCTTACACTCAAACACAAGCTTCACATCACGCAGCAATAAAAACAGGCAATACTTGTAATAAGAAATAAAACCAAATTGCCTTTAAAAATCCCACAGCATTTTGCAGAGGAATAGAACCATTAGCTCTGCCTTGGCCCACAGCCAGTTTGGGTAATTACGTTCCCTTACCTGAATTTTCCTAACAGTTATTCATTTTTACATTCTGTCTTAAAACACACAGTGAGCAGCTTGAACTAAATTCTGCCCCTGATTCTAGAGAACTGGTCTGAGGCTTTTTGACCTAGTCAGATGAGGCTGGGAGAGGAAGAGACATCACATGTTTTGCTCATCTCAAAACCATCATGGCACAGGTCACACTGTCTCGAATTCTTGGACTGTTACCTCTCCAGCTGGGACCTAAGATTAGAGCTTGACATGAGACAACCACACAGAGAGGAAACCTGGAAACCCAAGGGCTGCAGGGCAGCCTGTCGGGACCCTGTGTCCAGCGGCCTGCTTGGAGAATGGAGTCTGAAAACTTGGGACACCCCCAAATCTTGCAGCAACCAGAGGACGTCAGATATGAGAAACATCATCATTCATGCACTGTAGGCCAAGCACTGGCTCTTTCATTAGCCAGCTAAAAGGCTCAGGACATCAGGACATCCTCTTTTCAAGATGAGCCAGGGCTTATGAAGGGTAAATGTAGCTTGGGGATCCTCAAAGGGAGCGGGTGGCGGGCAGGTGACATTTTCACACTTTGTAGTTAACAAAGCACTGTGAAAAGAATTTGAATTCTTTCTCTACACACACTGATTTTTGATCCTGATAATCAGAAATCCTGTTTTTGACCAAGCCTAGCCACTAATCAGCAAAATTGGCCTAGTTAGCTACTGCTTTTCATCCCAGAGCCATCTACAGAGTAATCATTGACAGCAAGCAATAGAAAGGAGAGGTTTCTAAGGAAACAGATTTTGACCAAACTTTTGCCATTAAACATCTATGTGTCAATACCCACTTCTGAAAGCCGGATCCACCTTAAATTCATTATTTTTCAGCACAAGTTAACATGTTCTCACCCTATCCTTACTTGAAAGCTGTATGAAGAGGTGAAGGAACTGGGCCAATTTTTTTGGCCTAACACATTTTGTTATTTGGAGACTTACTCGGAAAGTTTATTCAAAAAGTATTTCCCTAGAAAGTATCCTTGCTGCCTACAGGTGTTTGGATTTTTGAGATGGTATTCCCTTTCCTGAACCAAAGCAAAAGCATCTGAGAGCCTAGGTATACATTATAACCTCTTGCATTGTCACATTAACCATAGCATCTACTAATAATACCCCGTAGGATTACTCCAGCTGTATTGTGCTGAAAAGGTAGTTAACAACTCATTTACTAAGACCACTATAACCTACATGAAGTCCATCGCCTTTATCCACAGTTATGAACTCCTTCAAATTATTAGCTCATTCATACAGCTACTAGATTTATTAATTTTTCTGCCTTATTACCATTCTCTTGTCTAATACACTGGTTTTTCACTTACACATGTATACTTACATTTCAAACCTTCTAATTTAGAAAACAAAGAGGTACACAAACAGGTTGCAAGAACTTAGTTATATTTTTCTGCACAAAAATGACTTCTCAATGCCTCCTATAACAAAAACCAAGCTACAATAAAGTCTTCTCATCAGTAAGTCGCAGACAATCTGATATCCAAAGCCTGCACAGAAAGAGATACTGAGTGCTAGCCCAGTAAAACCTAGCCTATGAACTGCATATATCACTTTTTACCATTGCCTTTATAATTACTCTCCAAAATTACATTAAGAACTGAATTAAACCTAGATAGGACCCTATTTATTTCCATGACAGTAGAGCAAAAAATCAGTCAAGCCTTTTATGACAAAAAAGGTTGTAGTTTTTCACAACTGGTAGAACTACAAGATCAAAATAAATTCATTAAGAGTTTGTGAGATGGTTTCATCAGCTCACAAGACTTGCATTTTAAATCCACATAATTAGCAACAGAACTATATTATTCACTGATTCATGTAGCCACCAGCTGATAAATCTGACTCCCATAAGATGTCTATTCATAATGAGGTCCACTTTACCCTGCCTGGCCCACCCCCCCCCCAAAAAAAAAAAAAACAACAAACAAGCAAGCAAACAACAACAACAACAAAACTTCCAAGTCTTGAAAGGCACCCGAAGAAGAAAACCCAACACCAACTGATTTGGAAATAGTCTGAACAAAGAAGACCCTTTCCTACAGATCATTCTCCTTTAAATCTAGGTAATTTGAAAACTAACTTATGGTTGGTTAAGTCCTCATGGACTCACAAATGGTAAAACAGGATATCACAGTTAATGACAAGTAGTAAGGAACAGGCTGACCTAAAATGAATGACAAAATGGACCCTGAAGCATTTTAGGAGTCCAAAGTTAGGGTTTCTTTCCATACGCCCTTCAAAGTTCCTAAGACCACTTGATGAAGTAGTGCAGCTGAGGAACTGACCCAACTATTTTTTGATACACTTTTCCTCTGGTTACTTCCAGAACTCCCAGAACTGCACGTAACATGCAGAAGCACCATGAGCAGCAGAACCCCTCTTTTCTCTGAACTAGTCACTCCAGGAAAACCGCAATTTGAACTAAGCTAATGCAACTCATACATTAATAAATCCTCCTAAAGAAGTCACAGCTTTAATCCATAATAAATTACAGAAGAATATTAAACTTGTGTGGAAGCTGTGTGGAACTTCTTTGCCTTTTTTAAACCAAAACTAACTTTAACCAACTATTTTGAACATTGCAGGAAGGAGGAGGAACTAGGAGTAGTTTGCTCTAAGTTAGTAACTTATTTGGAACATAACTAGTTTTCTACTCAAAACCAACTGGCTGAAGCTTCTCCAACACAAGTTACTCTCCAACCTAGGACTAGCACACTGTCCATATGGCAGGTGTTCAAGTGCTTCTTTCTCCCCCCCACCACTTTTTTTTTTAAACCTCCAGTATTAAGTATAAATTTCACTTCAGCTGTGTTTGCATCATTAGCTTACTGGCAATCATATAAGCCTAAATTATCCAGGCAAGCAGTTTCATTTCTTGAGACCTCTCATGGGAAAAGAGCAGCAATCAAATCAGTCAGCCCAAATTATCCTTGACATTAACAAAGGGCTGTAGGATCACTGCAAGAAATGACTTTCTTCTATTAACGAGCTGATTATGCTGTAGATGCCTCTACAGCATCACAGCACAAGAACTCACTTAAAATAAAAATGTTCATAAGAGCATATAATTTTGATTGCCATTGTTTGTTGTATTCAATGCTTTATTAAAGTATTCTAAATATATATGATACATGTGAGTGTGCACACGTGTGTCTGTGTCCATGTACAAAAGCAGTCCTAGCTTGGGGTCCTCCAGTGAAGGAACCATGTGCAGCAGGAGAAGCACAACCAAGTCCGGTCCTACAGCACAACAGAGCTCTGTGGGCTACACCAGTGCCCCTCTCCCTGCAGCACTGCACAGCCAAGGCAGCAGCCATCCACAGCCACATACAAGAAGCAAGAAAACCTCTACACTGCTTCTGGACCACAGGAGTTTCTCACTCATCTCTATTTCCTTATGCATGATTCCTTTGGGAGCTTCACTTAAGCCAGCACCTCATGGTTTCCAAGTATTACACGACACACCACGCAAATATAAGGGAAAAGAGAGAGTACTGAAAGTTCCACATTTACTGAGAAAAGGGCATCTTCACCATCATATTCTTAGAAATCAGCAGAAGTTTACCCTGAACACACAACCAAAGCCTCTAGCCTTGATCTAACAAGGCTTATCTTGGTGATCTAGGACTGAGGCAATACTGCTCTTTCTGAACTATTAAGACAGTAGATCCAGGACTCAGAGCTCATCTATCCATAGTGGTTTGGTATAAAATAAGTAAGTAAAAATATTATCAGACATTGTCTTAACAAAGGGCTTCAAAATTATTACAGCTCCAAAACAAAAAAGACATACAAAAAAAAAATAGCTCTTAAAGGACTAAGCAAAACACACAGGCCTTGCAGGGCAAACTCATCCTGCACAAAGCTCACAAAGCTCACAAAGCAACTTGCCCCCATCTAAGGTACTTTCCATGATCCCTAAGTTACAAACCAGGAACTTATAAAGCATCCAAAGCTTTGCTGAACTGCCCACATCAGGTGATCCGAAAGCTTCATGTGCACTGAATTGGCCCAGAGCCAATGAAGATGGCATTTGCATTAAAATCTGCATTTACATCTTCAAAAGCAGAGATAAGACGAAGTCATTACAACCCTCTTCTGATCAAGACCTCTGGTATTACCAAAGCAACTTCCTATTAAGTTAAAGAACTGGGAATCAAAACACACGTGACTCAGGGTATAAAAAAGAAATTTCTATATTTAAAAGATGAAGCAAGAGAAAGCAAACACAACCTCAGAAGCATCTCAAGTACAGGCCAGTATTGGGCTCATCAGAAGGAGAGACAGGAAAAAAGACACACAGGCAATTCAGTGCTAGAGGAGAATACTGCTCTCAAGTACAACCCAAAAGCCAGTTTGTTATTTTGTTTTCTTACCAATGACTTGACAATGAAGAGCCTAGTTTCTTTTCATACCCGAAGAAATATGTATTTCCCACCTCCAAACTTTGCTGGTGCTACCTGCAGTTCCTGAGAAGTTGGCAAATACTGTATTCTGCTACTGCACAGCAGATAATCCAACTACATGGAAAACTTGTCCAGATTCACTGTTGATCCCCTCTCTCCTTATTTCCTCCCTATTCTACCTGTCACTCATTCTGAGCTTGGGAACCTCAAAATTTGAGGGTAGATTTTAGGCAGAGATCACCAGATCCAGGTCATGATATGAGCCAGGACTTTTCTGACAAGCAGCAGCAACAGCACATCCGTCCTGGGCTACCTGCATCAGTTTTCATGTACACTCTTACCCCACGGTGCCCAGCATCTAACAAGGCAAGTTTCTGCTTCTCTTAAGGGAGAAACAAGCACTATGTGATATAAAATGACCTGAAAGTTGAAACACACCATCTTTCTAAAAGCCAAAAGGAAGGAGGCAAATGTATCAGCCCACAGTATTTTCAAGTACCACTCGATCTTAATGTGAATAATGAATTTCAATTCAATTGGAGCTGGTGCTCTGTTGCTTCAAAGTGCACTTTGTTGCTCTGGTGTAGTCCACCCACTCTTACTCAATTTTTCCTTCTCCTCAGTTCCTGTGCTCAAGCATAATGTAAATACTCTTCGCTCCTCACTTTATGCCCATGGATTGTCACCTGTGTGTGTATGGGAGGGTTACATATCTCTGTCAATATAAACACCAGGCAAGTTCAACCACCTTTCCATCCAGCAAATAAGAATGAAAAATTGAGGCCTTCTGCAGGAACTTTTCACTATTCCAATTCACAGATGGTCACCTTCAAAGTGTAAGCATTTCCACACCAAAAAACAGCATAAACCCTGAAAGCTGAGATTTCCTAAGAAGCATTATGGATAGAGAAAGGAAGTAGAACAGGAATACACAGCATATTCCAGATGTTTACCAAAGTAGGCTAAGAAGTGAACATCTTTCCCTCTCTCCAGACTCACAAGTCAATTTGGGCTTTTAGCCACATCCTCGCCAGCAGAGGTGACCTGCCATGGGCATGTCTGTGCTCGGCTAGGCAACACCACAGAGGACCTGTCTCAACTAAATGTTTTTCCTCCATGCCATGCCACATTTTTTCCTGAGACAGCAAGGTCTTCTCCTGAAATGGGAGATACACTGCACTGATTCCTGGAGAGAGCCCTGCCAAGAACTCAGTGCACTGAGCTCTTAGAACAGGTGAAACCTCTGCAGAGGCACCAATGATAGCAGCAGGCTGCTCTCACGACTACTCTTTTGGCCATGTTAGCAAGAGCCATAATGCTGACTTGGTGAAGTTTGTGTTCTGCCTTCTCCATCAAATCACACATGTTCACTTCTGCCTTTGCAGCATTTAACTTACCCAGGTAACTAGCTTCGACTATGAGAAATAACTACAGAGAGAAGTATTTTCAAAGGGGATGACAAGAAAAAAAAAATGGATACACTTCTCAGGACTTCAAAGGAATAATGTTTTCTTACAGGCAAGGACAGGGATAGCTCGAGGTATCTTTATTTGCTCAACATAGCATCAGCCTTAAGTATTAATAAAAAGGCTGACTTGCCAAATAAAAGATATATTCTTAATCCAAAGAGTAATTCTGGGCAATAAAAGAAATGTAAAAAACAACCACGAACATGGACCTTTAAGGGTGATACCCCTTGGCAAATAAAGTATTAATAAAAAATCAATTATTTGAAGAAAACCTATTAAAAAAATCTAGGTTTATTTTCTGAAAATGCCATTAAAGCTAAAAAGTCTGAAAAAAAGATTTCCATCTTTTGGTATTTTACAGAGAACAAAACAGCACAAGATCTTTAGTGCTTTTTAACTCACTGAAATGCTAAGGAAATGCAGCTGAAAGCACAGAACAGCTTATCATTACAGAACTTTAACAGCAGTAAAAAGCATATGATAAACAGTACCACAGTTATTATAAGCATTTGTCACTATGCTGAAATTTTACCATCTCTATGCAGGTTATTTACATCAGTACAAAAACAAAAATGAAGCAGAGAGAAAACCAAAACCCTTAAAAAGTTGAACCTGAGCTTATTTTGTGAACAAAATAATAAAAGCCAGAACATAGCTTTTCCTAATATAAATAAAGTTTAAATTGTTTATCCCTTAAGACACAGTATTACTGCAACCATCTAGACCCTAAATGATGACAAGACAATTCTTCCCAGGGGACAGAGAAAACAGAGGGGAAAGAAAATCCTCAGGACTACCAAAAATAGCATTCAAGAAAGCAATGCATGCAAATTCTGATTAGAAATGGAACCCAGAGATGAAGCTACCACCAGGCTGAGGTGTTAGAACCATCTCCTCCCATCAAAGGTAGCAGTGAAAAAAAAAATCTGAATTTAAATAAACAGAAATCTCCCATTTGGCAGCTTTTCCTTATAACATCCCTGTTAGTTACTCAAGTTATCATTGCTAGCCCCATATTGCTTGGATGATTCTTTCTTGCGGTCAATCTTGAGCTACAAAAAACAAAAAGCAAACAATAAAACAATTCTGATTTTTATTCCAGTGAAATAGAACAGTACATGGAAAAAAATCACATTGGATTAGCCTGAAACAAAAAGGGATTTGTTACTGTCATTTAACATTTCATCTTAGGTTCCTTCGTGGGGGGCTAAGTAATTCCTAATTTCTGACATTTTTGCCACTTTACTCAAACTCCAGCCTTGTGATTCTAGCCTAACAATCAGTCCTAACCCCGTAATGCAAGTCAGCAGGCACATGCTTGCAACCAGCATCACTTCAGTATATGGGGTATTCATGGAAATCACCACAGTACTCTGTTCCTACAAGAGCTTGTAGGAAGACAAGGCGGTCTCTTACACATTATGGCAGGATCAAGCCTGGAATTATAAAATCCTATTCCTCCTCTCATTTTCAGTCTGCAAAGTCAGACAGTTGAGTGACTGACATAGCTGTGGCCTAAGGATTTTGGTCAGAACACAGGGATTCCCACAAACACATCCCTCCGGCCCAGGTGACGGCCATCGGCAGGGCCCAGGGCAGGCACAAGGCCACCTCACACGAGACCAGCAAACCCCCAACTGCAGTGTTTGGGAAACAGCTCCTGGGTGCAATTTAACAGCCAACCCACCCATAACAAAAATATAAATATATATATATATATATATATATATATATATATTCACACAAGCTTTTTCTAACCATCAACTAATTAGCATTGGAGTTGGAACAATCTTATTGGTGAGTTTTTTGGGGGTGGAGGGGAAGAGCTGTCCTCCTCACAAAGCCAAAGCTCACGTCTGGCCGAGTGTCACCAGGTCCCCATGCTCCAGGGGCTGCTATGACACACTGTTGCCAAGTGCACATTCCTGGATACCTGGTGCCTGAGAGCAAGGCCAGTTTTCAGTTCATTCACACTCTGTCCCCCTGTATACAGTTAGCACACAGCTTATTTAAGGCCTTTGAGAGGCACAGGCTTCCAACCAGGGAAAGCATAGGAACTTACAGACATGGAGTACAAGGTTCCTAAAAGGCAGTTCCATAACACAGACCAATCAATAGCATGCTTTTCTTGACAAGCCATAAAGCTCCACCAGTGACACAGCACGCAGGGGATTTTTTTGGCCTTGTCTAACTCAGAATAGATATTCCTATTCCAAAAAACAGCTCAACCATTTCTTTCCTGCCTACAAGTCTTTAGGCACATTACTCTTGACTTGGGAAGACTTCTGTTAGCACTTACTAAATCTACCTCTGCCTTGCTTCTGATATCATCCCACTACATCAAACTCCTACCTTGCTAAATCAACCTGATGAAAATGCCCTGGGCCTACTTAAAAGCCTTGGCTCACCCCCCCTCAAAAAAAGAAGAGACTAATTAACACACATTAAGAATTAACAATTGGCTCTGACAGCTCAAGTCATGTTGGAGATGGTGATAGGTGCTTTGGATGCGGAAATTGGTGTAGATAGCTTTGCTGTATCACCCACAATGTTTTAGGCACAACAAAACTGCCCAAACAATAGGCTGAATGCAGACTACTCAAAGATGAAATTAGGTCCATCTTATCTATCCATAAAGCACACTAACCCAGCAGCCTTGGGGTGTTATCCTTTCCAAGGGTGTAAAACTTACGAACAAAGTGAAATGAAGTCCACATTTAGCCAAAGTGACAGAAGCAGCTGCTTCTGCAATAATTTAATGCAAGTGAAGACTCAACAACAGCTCTGGGCAGAAGGCTAGCACCCCTCAAGGGACATGCCTGCCATGCATTTCCCACTCCTTTTTATAGAAAAGGCTTTTCACTTACCTGTGAATACAAAAGGAGACCTTACCAAGGTCACACTTTTACCCTAGGCCAGTCATCTAATTTTCGGAGCTCAGAAAAATATTACCTTCCCTGAAATGTTAGACCACCAGGATGATGTCAAACCATAGCACACCACATGCTCTTAACTTTTGGGTTAAATTTTCACTCCACCTCAATGTATTTACCGCTATTTTCTGATGCTTCTACATCACAGTCTACCAGGAAACTGAAACACTGTCATGATATTAATTAGACAGTTCTTTCAGAGAAAGTCTAAAATACCACCCCCTCCCTGGTACTGCACATGGACAACAGGGCTCATTGCTCCTTAATGTTAACGCAAATCAACCAGATTTCCTCAAGTTAACTGGCTTTTCACAGACTCTCTCTTGGTTGAAATGATCAAAGGGGAAAATCTCATCTAAGCAGCATTAAAACCCATTTCATACTTGGTGAAATGGAAGTGGCTGAAATCCTGCCTGTAACATCCTAGTGCTTCTTTGGGGCTTCTGGCTCCAAATTATTTCAGGAAAACTCTTCTACCGACACCTACAAGAATGAGAAAAAAGAACTTTTTAACAGAAACACTCTTATTCTACAGCAATTTGATGTGAAACATATAAATATCTGGTTCTTAGTAATAGGCATGTTGTATGTTTTACGTATTCAGTTTTCCCTTCAAGAATTTGGAAGCTTACTCCAAATAGCACACAGATTCACCTTAAACAGATAAAATCAAAGAAATAACCTTTCAAGTGAATAATTCCCTGTACTTATTCTCAAGCTTTATTAAAAAATACCTTCAAAAAAAGTGTTTTACAGCATTGTGTATTCCTCATACTTCCCTGCCACCCCCCCCCCCCCCCCCAAGATTAATCCTCCCACCTTCACCTCTAAGCCCTCTTCAACACCACAAGGGCAGATCTTGGAAAAGCTTTCAGCCTCTATGGTTCTTCGTTCAAGCCCTATCACACTTGCTTCAATGCTTTCTTTCATTTAACAAATTGCTACACTCCGGAAAGAAAAAAGCAAATCAGTCACAAAAAATGCAACAGCTGGTATGAACTCAAGACTCTAAAGACACCCCATCACACTAAATATAGAAGCACTTGAATACAATTACTGCACATGATCTCCAGGGGAAATATAGTTAATGTGCCATTAGTTACAAACCACTGATCCAGCTTGGCAAGTGAGAAGACTGGCACAGACCTGTCCCTGGCAGTAAAGCTAACCCGTCTCCATGTTATAATGCAAGTGATCTTTAAGCAAGTAAGGGAAAACTAACAGCCTAACACGTACAAAGCTTCGTAACTGTCAGCCCTAAGACCTTCATCACTAAAAAGACTTTTAAAAACATTTTTTTTTGCCTTTTCCATTTCCAACCCTAGTATCCCACCTATTGTGAAGATATGATGCAGAGGGCAGTGCACTGATAAAAAAACAGTCAATAAAAATAACTGATTAGATGGTACCAGTCTTTACAGTTTATTTATTTATTTATTTTATTATTATTAAAGAAATCACTTGGAAAACAGCATTTACAAAAGCAAAAAAATTAGCAGTATGCAAGACCATAAATGGCAACGAACACAGAAGGTGCCTAGGGCACTATCTTCCTTGTTTCGTAACACAATCTTTAGTCTTCAATGACTTAAAGGAAGTTTTGGGTATCAGGTAGATATGGTTGATGCTCACACCTTCATCTATAAAGAAAGGCAAAACAAACAAGTGATGAATATGGAGATGCATTAAAAAAAGCAATACAAGCACAAGTCATCACCGAAGAGATTATTTGTTCAGCAGCCAATGTTTAAGAATGGTAAAACTTGCTAGCTGGCTAAGCTGAGAACTACCAAGCCCCAAAGCTTCCTCCTCTCTGAGGAGAAACCTCAGAGATGTATTCTGAACTCTTCTAGTTGCTGCTATGTCAAGACACAACACAGCCAGTCTGGCCTCAGCACTGTAATATTGCTAACACTAGCTTGAACCACCCCGTTCCCGCTCTGGGTCTTTGTGTTTTATGTGGTGTCAGTCACTGAGTTGCCTTCCTAAGGCATCCCCCACTTTATACTGCTCTCTACATGGACTCACTCCCAAACACAAGCACCCTTATCAAGGAGCACGGGGATGACTCTCCACAGCTGTGCCCATGTGTCCCGCCACAGAAACATCAAAAGCCAGGGCTGGTCATGCAGGGAGCCTCCTATCCAACAGCAGCGACCACGAAGGGAATCCAAGAACACTGACCCCAGCTGCTACCATGCAGGTATTGTACGGCTCAGCTGGGACAGGAAAACACTACTCCTTGTTAAATATGCTTCATTCATGGTCAATTATTCTACAGATTAGCTGGTAAAATTTGGAAACCAGGTGCACTCACTCTTCCAGCGAGAGCTAGAAGATACTGAACTTTAAAAAAAAAAAAAAAAAAAAAAAAAAAAAAACACAACACACACACAAGGTGCTCTTTAGGACAGGTGGAATACAGTCCAAAAAATAAACCTACTAACCACTGCGGGTACTTACTTTTAACAGAATACGTACAGCAAGTGCTTTTCACTATAGGAATTGTTTGGAAGACTCATCTGAAGAAAATACAGAGTTTAATAATAGGAAAAACAAATGATTGTAGTAAAATTTCATCTATTGACTGAAAGGCAAAAAAAACAGAACTACAAGATTGTTACATAGAGATACATCTGAAGCTATTTGATTTCAGGATTGAAACTTCAAAAAAAACCCACAAATCTGACACATTGTGTTCAATAACTTCTTTGAAGCTGAGTCGCTGCTTTTCATCAATTGCTGAGTTGCTTGCATTATTTAGAATGCAATCTTTCCATATACAAGAAAGCAGTACTAGATGTCTAACATGATTTCACACTGATTGTAAAATACCTACTCAACTAAACACTTTTATCATTTACTTGACAACATATACTTGAATTATTTTTGGCTCGTGAAGACAGTCTTTAAACACTCTACACATTTTCACAGTTTGGCTTCACCTGGTCAAGGACCAGGTATTCGGAACAGGGAGGACAGTATCGGCAGCCTATGGTCAGAGCAGCAAGGCGCCTCTTGAAGCGCAGACCAAGGGGCAGCGTTAAACAGCCTGGCCAGGTAAATGACCTCACCTGCCCATCTGCTTCTGCAAGGGCACAGATGGGAAGGGCCACGCGATTCCTGCTGCACTCCCAATCCCATGCACTCCCGGCTGATGCTTTGCATTTCTTCAGACTAGAGCTTCAGGAAAGCCAAGGTGTTCCACTCAAAGTCAAGCTGGCTCTTCAGTTCTTGCTGTAACTAGTGCAAAGTTCTTGCTAAAGTCAGTGCAAGGAAAGAACAGAGCCCATTCTCCCTGCCCCAAAAATAAAATATTTTAAGGAGGCAAAGATAGATTTTTTTAGTTACATATTTCATAGTTTAAGCAAATCCCATACTGCTATTGGAGCTTTCAACCCAAACCTAACATGTCTGAAGTTTTCTGAATAGATCTAGGGAATATGCAAGTTGCTCAACACACCCTGAATATCCATATATACTACCAAAAAAGAAGAAGTGTAAAGACATTCATTAATACATAAATCAGAGATCAGACTTGAATACTGATCTGATTTTGAGCAAGTTATCTTCCCACAGCACAGAACCCATGATGCTATGAGCCTAGCCACACTGGGACAAGCTCACACCACCACCCAAAATGAGGGTGGTGCTGAATTTCTGCAGTACCTTTCCTGGAAGCACTTGGCCCATCACACCTTCAATTTACTCAAGAAGCTGACAACATCAGTTCCGATCAACACACACACGGTAGACAAGTTGATTTAGTAGCAAGCCAGATAAGCTATTCTGTTCACTCTTACTTAGTCATGGTCAATCAAGCAGGTAGAACCAAAAACTTAATATTAAGTTTTACAGACTAAAATCATCTCATAACTCTGCAGAAGGCAATATGAGCTTTAAAGGGGGCCACCATGAGTCAAGAAATTGAGGGGAGTAGCAGAACTCAAGCCCAACTCTTACTGCTGCATTCCTGAACGTGGCAATGTTAGCATTACCTAATAAACCAAGCTCCTTAGACTTGGTCTTAGGTTAGAAATGTGAAGTCCAAGGTCCCAAACCCAAAAACCACTTGCTAAAGCCTTGGCCATCGCTGCTTCTGGTGTATTGCCCTAGCCAGGCCTAGCCAGCTAGCCAGCACTAAAAGCATCTACTGGAACTGAAAGATGGTCATGAAACAGCTCTAGTTTAGGACAAGGCTGTGAAATCTAAGCTGACACCTTGGCAACTTCCGCTTGTGGTTTTTATACTCAGTTACACGTTAATGAGCAAATAAATGTTCTCTTTTGGTAGCTTTTGCAGTCAGTTGTTCTCTTTACACCTTTTCTTTTCTAAGCACATGAACTGTGAGTCATAGTGCTAATTGTGTCAAAAAGGAGAAGAGAATAAGCGTATTTAGTCGCTGCTTTCACTTGATCTTACTACCCATATTCATAGCAATCCTGTGTTCTTCTCCTCATTATAATCACTTAACCATCCATCAGAAGGTTCTCCCTCGGCCAGCAGAACCTTAGTTTGCTATATTTTCACTTAGGCAGACAACCAAGTAGTGCCACTGGTTAGTTACTATTATTGAGCAAAACAAATAACTGAATACTTCATGAAAAAAACCTACAATATAAATAGAACTCAAAAATATTCCTGTTATTTCTTCCACAGGCTCCCAAATAATCTTTCTATAAAGTAAATGAAAAAGAGTGTTTTTTGAAAGGTTCTTTACAATGAAGGAATCATCTACATGAATAAGAAACAAAAGATGAGCTGGAGGTGAATTCTGTTCCTTTATTCTGAAACAGAGTGACAGATGGTTGTGGGAGATGGCAGGAAGACACTTGGCAAGGAATAAAAGGACCCACATTCAAGTGTAACACCTGACATGTTCCTTCTCAATGAGCACACTTTAAGGCAAAACCTTTGCTTCCTTATGGCTTTCTGTCTTGGTTTCTTCTCAATCACCTCACTTGCTTTCCCCTGAATATAACAGGTAAAATGAAGCATATTTGTACTAAGAAATAATATCTACATTGATAGTATTCTAGACCTCACAAACTGTAATAAACTCATTGGGCATTGAATTAATCCACCCCACAAAAAAATGCTTTCGATATTGCTAGAGATGAAATGAAATCAAAATGTTAAAATACCAAGTCATAAAAGGTCCTATACAGCTATTAAATCTGTCCTCCAGTTGCATGAACAGGCACTACAGTATCTTACCAGAAAAATTTCATTTTAATTCTGCAATTCTACTTGTGGATTATGTCTTGCTCCTAGAAATCACCAATATATACATATACACATTAATAAATGTAGAATTGAATGCCACAGTAAATGTGGGATTCTTGCCTCCCACTCCCAGATTTCATTTTCTCACACATGCAACAAGAACATCAAGGAATGCAGCCTCCATTTCATGAAGGGCAGTACTGCAGAATAAGTGACCCTAATGAGACCAAGTATCAACATAATTAAACCAACACACACACATGACATTTTCGCTATCCGTGCAGGTTAAAACATTTCATCAACTCCCATTAGTTATGACTCCATCTTGGACTTAAATTTTCCCTTAACCCTGTTATCACTAGCTAAACATTTTATTCGCCAAGGGGTCTAAGCCATTCATGCAAATTAAACTTACAGCAATTTAAACTGTATCAGAAAGTTAACTGAGGAAGAAGGTATTTGTCTCTTACAGAGCTTAATCAGAGCCCTATAACATGCACTTTTTCCCCTTTTTGTTATTCATTTCAATCCAAAATTATATTGATTTTGAGGGCAAACAGGCTTATTTGGCTCATTGTGCCTCAAGATAGAGATCCAATTTGGCCAAAGTCTTGGACTTTTATTAATGGCCTATGGACTAGCTATAGACTTCCACAAAAACAAGAGGTTTCAAAAAATAGTTTTGCTTCTCTGATACATGCTGACAGTGTTTAAGAAGCACATGGTCCTCTTCTACCACTTCAATTCTACAGCAAACCCAACAGGCAAGTTTTACTTGAGCACAACTGGAGGTACTACAATGTTGAACTTGTCCAGGTGGCAGGCGGCTCAGGCCAGAGGTTACACCCTTGTAAACTCTACTGCTGGAGAGCTGACATGCTAACACCACCCTCACAACTACTCCTCAGCTGCAGAATAAAAAGTTAAGGCTGCAGCCTTTGGTATCAGTAGATGAAATGCTCTTTTCCAGCATACACTTACTAGGCAAGTTCTCTCTTCTACAAGACACAAAGGGTTACCTAAAGTATTTAACCAAAAAAAGAACAGCACAGTGCTGAAGCTATGCAAAGCAATGGTGTTATTTTAGTTGATTTTTAAGATTCAGGTTCCATACAGTGGAAAAACCTTCTGCTGACCTTTGTGATGTTTTCAGGTTCTACCCTTTACAGCTTTTGCCCTAAATATACACATCATAAATGTTTCAGTAACTGCCTTTCACATGGATTTTAGCCCGTTTCAATTGCTAAATCTCTAGTACATGAGGTACCTTATCACATGAGACCACAGTCATCCTCCATTCATCATCCGACAGTAGGTGAGAGGAGCCCATCGGCATCTAGAGCATTGCCCACAGTCTATTTTTGAAACACTATAAGCTTCCCAGGGGTACAAGGAACAATTTAACAAAGTCACGATTAAAGTCTTGCTGTTTCCGTTCAGCTATGTATGTGTTCGTAACCTACATAAACAGAAAGCAATATCTGCATTTAGAAGTCTAGACTGCCCAGCAAGTTACTGGGTTGGCCATGTACAAACCATCAACCACTTTTGTTGTTTAAGCTCAACAGCCTTTTTTTTTTTTTTTTTTTTTTTTTTTTTTTTTTACTTAAAAGTTAAACCTAAGAAGTAGAACTAAATGCAAATGTGTATTGACTGGATTTAAAAGCAAAAGGAAAACATTTCATCAAACAATTATTTCAGAAAAACGCTTCGCAAGGGAACAGCACTCCAAAAACGAAGTACTGGCATTAAATAATAACTAAGAAAGAAAAAGAAAGCCTTAGTGCATATATTTTAATATTAGCCAAGTGAGACTGAAAAATTCAGTGTACAGTTGTATTTTCATAGAGTTTCTTGCAGCCCATGATGCCAGAAGCAGCAGATTAACCTAGTTTCTGTGGGCAGAAGACTAAAATCTATTGCTGAGTGCAGCTGTCAGAGCCACCTGCATATCTTTGGCTCAATTCAAGTCTCCCAAGTAAGCCAAAGGGTGATTTCAGGATGCTGCACTGTCCATTTTCATTTGTGTCTGTTAAAAGAATGGGGAGAAAGCAAGTACGAAGATTGGCAGCTGCTAACAAGGTCTGCCTTGGAGCTTGATTATGTAAAATGGATGTAATTTCTGCTGGTCATATTTTTCCATGCTGCACAATAATGTCAGTTTGACCTTTGTGTTTTACTGGTGTGCCTAAGATGGTCTTTGTCATCTTTTTCAGAGCGTGTTTGGAGTACTCAGTAAGCAATCTGCTAATGCCAAGATGAAATGGCAAGTAAAGCCAATTGCTTGGAAAAAAATGGGTCTCAGATAAAGGAGAAAATAAGATAGCGACTTACAACTACTGCCAATCTAATTTCAAACAGTTCCAATCAGCTGTAAAAAGCCACTCTTCCAGATATCTTCAGTCTTAAAAACACACTAGAAACTGATTTTTTTTTTTTTACAAGTTCCTGTCCCAGCTCACTGTTCTCCACTGTCCTCCAACTCAAAAAGGAAACCTACTGCTTCATCCCTACTCAACGCAGACACTAGCCACACAACACCCCTGCCTCCGCCAAATGTTGTTCAGTACTTAGTACATAGCAGTGTGGATATCAACACACAAATTCACTAGTCTACACAAACATCCTTGTGAGATGAGGAACAAAAACTTAAGTTTCCCATCTGTATGGCAACTGAGAAGAAAATTAGGTCTTTTTGGAGCTCACTTAAGTCATGTTTGAGATACCCATGGCTAGCTTTCTATTGTCGTAGTTGGAGCTTTCACGACAGAGTCTTTCTCCTAGATCCATCATTGCTTCTCAAGCCTTCAAGGCCCCAAAAAATCCTCTATGATCTACCTTGATGTTAGAGAGAGATGCACATGCCTTCACTTGGCAAAGACCAGGAGAACTCCTCTTTGAAACTCAACAAGTTCCAAGATACATCTTGGATCTGGTCATGGTCTCTCTTCTGCACAGAAACACATAGAGGAGGACGATGTCTCCCTTGCAACTTTTGGCCCAACATGAGTGACACTTTTGCCATGGCTTCTGAAGGGCTACAGCAGTTTCCTTCCCATCTGGGGCAAACTGTGAAGGCATCCATGCTGCAATAAAGCTCAGCCATTCCCAGACACTGGGTAGAGCTGAACATCCACATCAGCCTTTTTATAACCACCACCTCTATTTGGAGGGGCATTAATTACCACCTAAGAGGTGCTGAGCACTTGTCTCAGAAGGAAGCTCAATATCTTAGTGAGGCTTGAACCTATCATCAAGCCTAAGAACATCCTGCGACAGCCAGGTTTTCGTCAGGAGTATACTTGTCATGAGTATTTCACCAGATGCTTTCCAGGTTCATAAAGTGAATCTGATGAAACACTGCATGTTCCACCTGAAAAGCACTTCCATCTTTCCATTAGCTTGGGGCTACTATCCCAAGATCTGGTTTTGTTATAAGTCACTAGGGCCCTTTTTCCTCCAGCTGAAAGCATTATCTTCTCTTTCAGATACTATGTTCATTAATTAAACAAAGCCTACTGCTTTTCATAATTAACTTCAGGGCCATTTTGGATCATGTTGATAGTAATCATTAAGATAATGAGGACAGAACATACTGTAGAAGTTAAACATGCCAGAAAATATGTATTTAAGAATAATAGCTTCCAAATTTTCTATTACTTGCACTTAGTTAATACAATAATAGAAACATATTTCCTCCCTTTTTGCTTAATCTTCTTACGCAATTATCTGTCACAAACAGCCTTACCTTCAATAACCAGGCAAATAGTTCTGAGGCAGATAATATCCACACCTTGTTACTTGCCTGGCTTTTTGTCAGCCAGGCATTTAACTATATAACTTCATTTTAGTAACTTAAAATAGGCAAAGAAACTGTACGTCCTGAAAAGCTACAAATCCACAGTCACTGCTGAACAGCAGACAAATATGAAGGGAGTATTAAAAACTGTTTTGAAAAACAAGGCATCCCTAAACATCTATGACACTGACTCTGATACAGAGTGCTAAAACAGCACTATAAGACACCATGCAATATTTATCAAGTCCCATGTCCCACCTCAGACGATTCGGTGTTAGGAATGAGTCTACATTTTATAGATAATCTTCACTGTTATTTCAACTCTCCAGGTTTTACTAAGGAACCCTCTAGTTTCAAGAATCAAGGGTATTCACAGGCAGTCATCACACAGCCCTGCAAGAGGAACACACAACCAGGCTGACCTGAGCAGTCCAAACAAGCCTTCCTCAGCAGCTGAGACTTGTTAGTGCTTCAGCCAGGGGCAAGACAGGAATCACCGCCTGAACTAACAGCTCTCCAGGCCTGCTGAAACAGAACTATGGCAGGCTCACACAGACACCCTCAAGGAGACCATGGCATATTCTATTCCAGATCATATTCCAGAAGCATTCCAGATCAAGTAAAAATGCTGGACAAAAATCAAGCAAATTAGGAAGCTGATAATATATTTAGGTACTAAAAGCAGCTCAGGAACTAACACTTTAAATATTGTTTCAACTAATTTAAGAAAAGACAGTATGGAAGAAGCTAAAGCCGTTTTTGTTGGCTTTTACGAAACCTGTGGATTATTGAAAAACCCTTCTGTGAAGATGTCCATGAAAAAGGACCCAGTTCAAGATACCAGAACTGGCCCCAAAGGATTTTGCTTGGATTCTATACAGGTTACGCTATATTACGCCAGTACTCCACCTGGGTCGGATAAGCTGTGCTAAAAAGAATGTATTTGCTCTACAGAGCAGCGCCAGGAGCAACACCCACTGAACACAGGCTGTCAGCCTTGCATGGCTGCGCTGCCTGTAGGTCAGGGCAGTGGGATTGCTCTCCTGGCAACCTGCTCCTGCAGCGGGCTACCAAGGAGCCACTAGGGCAGAGGTTGCGCATCCTCCTGGCACAATTGACCGAGCTCTGGCTTAGCACTCACATCAGGACTTCCCCTCTGCCTAGACGAAGAGCTTTCACACAACCCCTTCTGCCAGCTTGGGTTTGTGAGCAAGTTCTCAGCAGCCAAGAGCACCCCAAACCCACATGCCTACTTCTGTGGTGACAACCTGCCTGTCACTCCAGCATCGAGTGCCCTCAGAGCTCTGCACTGCGGGGCTTCAGCTCTGCACCACAACTACTACCCATGTTCACATTACATTCAGATACCAACCGAGTACAAACACACACCCAGAAGTAAAGCATCTCCTAACTAGACACTACTTGGGACATGAAACCCAACAGGTCAATAGCTTGGCTATGTTACTAGTCAGCTCCACAAGGCAAGAGTGCTGCAGTCCTCCCCCTTGTCACCAAAAACCCAACATGACAGACTTGCAGGTGGCATCAGAAACCAATCACACAGTTTGTGCATTTTCCGTTGAGGATGGTTAACTTCAGCAAGCAACAGGTTTTTCTGCCTTATAGTCTAAGATAATAGCTTCTACACAGGCTTCATATATCCTGCCCAATATGACAATAAATTACAATTTTAGAGCCAATTCAACTTGCCTCTGTTGCATTTGTTTTCATTTACTCTAACTGGATGCCAAAACCATTCATTTTATACACCTTGTTTTTACAGATATACATTGTATTTAATGACATGTCCAATATCAATGCAAATTGGCAGAGATTTATGTTTACTACACCAATAAAAATCAGTTCTAATTTAAAATAATCCTAGAGCCTACAAACCAAAAAATTGCATTTTGCTTACTTGTAAAATGATTGTTAATTTAGGCACAGAAAAATATTATGTTATTAAAAATATTGACCACTTCTTGGGTGAGTAACTCATCTATTAGCCTGGGATCAATGTAAATTAATCCACACAGCACCACGAAAAGGCTGCTTCTGCTCCTTATGTTGCATTGGGATAGAAAAGGTCTGATAAAGAATGGATGAATAGGCAGTACAAATAATTTGTCATACAACTTCCTTTTAGCAGCAGAGAGTAATTAATTTAGATAAGTTATATCAAGTGTCCTGCATTTTATATGAGAATTTCATTAAAGTAATGACGCTTTGATTAAGTCTCCCGCTAATGCAGATTATCTGCAGGAGAAAATTAGTGCTTTCCTTCTCTTTTTCCTCTTCAACACCCTCCAATAATTCCTGGCTATCACCAACTCTTAGTCATAGGACAGAAATCTCTGCTCTACCTCCAAGCCTGTGTTCATTTCCACTTGTATATAATGATACAGGACATCTTCATAAGAATTTTTAAGATGCCTGAAGATGAACATTTTTCAAGAGAGCATGTAAAGCATGAAAGAATTCACTGAAAGGGTAAAAAGCCTATTTTCAGATGCACTGGAACTTCATTTGGTATTTTTTTTTGCAGCAAAATGGAACAAGCCACATGGGTAAAAACATTTTTTAAAAAGATCAGAAGTAAAACCTCTTTCAGTCAACTTTTCATCTCCCATGTGATGGTAGGGGGAAGAGTTACTGTTGGTTAAACTTGAAAAGTGCCATTCCAATGGTCATGATCCAAGATTTCACTCAGTCATCCAATTTACTGTACATCAGGATAGAAAAAAAAAAAACAGAGCATTCACAATTTCCTGTTATCCCTTTTAACTTCATTTTGACTGGAAATGAATTCAAACTCGGACATCAACCAGCCAAAAAAAAAAAAAAAAAGGACATTTTTGAAACACATCTTTGAAGGAAATCTTACCTTTACAAAGTACATACAGAACAACTACATATTTCAAAAATGTTGTCAAATAAATACTCTAGTGGAAAAAAGGTAAATATAAACAGCTCTGATTAAGAATCAATCTAAGTAGGATTCAAAACAGTTGGAGTCCAACCTTGCTGAAAAGATCAAGAACTGTCATCATCCTAGTGTACCTAACTCCCAATAAAGGCTTGTTTCCCGAGTTTAGTCTATGTCTTCCTGGAAAAGAGTTTCCTTGAATTATAATGAAAACATTTCTGCACACTTCCCAAAACTCCCAGCACCATCTCTCCAGAAATTTCCAATGAGCATCTGCTGCCTCCAGAAAGGAGGCAAGATCCTTATCAAGCTCAACCTACTTTAGAGGAGATAGCTAAGTGTAGCAGTTGATTCTAACAGAATTTACTAATGATGCAGTATGAATTTATACTGTTAACCCAAATTCTGCAAGATTTTTGAATAACCTCTCATTAGCTTCATCAAAAGACTAAAGGTAGTACTTCTATAGAAATAATTCTCTTAAAATAAACTTAATATGAACTGAGTAAGAACAACTGTCCAGAGGATGATTGGCTAACAATTTACCACCCTATGTCAAATAATTTTGGAAGTTAAGTCAATATTTGATAAAGTATTAAGAAATAGTATTAAACAAAAAACAAGCAAGATATTCTATACGTAATCATGAAAAAGAAATGCCTAATTGGGGAAAAAATAGAAGTGATATCTTTAACTTGTATCAATCTGATTATAAAATTAATAGACCTAAAGTCAATTATAAAGTATAATCAGTTTCAGTGACATTGTTTCAGACTTGAAAAAGATGTTGATAATTTGACAGCAATTAGCAAAGCTTTTCACTTTCCCTTTCTTCCAATGCTTTCCAAAAGATGCAACATTTCACATGGTATTTTCCAAAAAAAAAAAAAAAAAAAAAACCTTCTGCTTTTGTTTTAAAAACATATTCATTGCAACAGCCAAAAAAAAGCAGCCAAGACAGTGCACGGGAGAAATTGGAGTTAGCTTGAAATGCAGGACAGGGTATGTTGGGATGTTGGGACTCTTGGGATGATCTGCTGTTAAAGACACTTTACTGCAACTCCACAGTAATAAACTAGTAATTTATGACTGTCAAGGACAACCTATGTCATGAAAAAGCCCTCTGCAATCCATCACACGGGATTTTCTAACTAAAAGGTAAGTCCCTAGGATGATTCATCCCACAGGTGACGATTTCTACAAGGGCACTGTGTGCCCTCCAGCACCTTTTAAGAAACATGCCCAGGACTTGGGGAAGGGCCCTGCAGGGTCAAGAGCCTTTGAACACAGAAAGTCTTGAAGGGAGCCTGCACAGTGGACTCCCTGCCATTCTGAGAGAAAGGCAGAAAAGCATCCAAAAACAGATCTACATTATCCAAGTGTCAGTCTCTTAACCTCAGCATTTATTTAAAGACTCGCAGCTCTTAACCATTATTTTTTCCAAAAACATTCAGAAAGCAGAAGAGTTGGCAGTCCTATTAAACAGCTTTACTACAAGCCTACCCTTCATATCCGCAGCCTTCGGTGTTACCCCCTTTTAGTCACTAAGACATCATCTGAGCACTATATCACATATCCTCAGTTTCTTGCCTTGAATTTTTAAAGCTTGCAATCAAGACTGATGGTTATGCACCACTTAAAGCCTTATTAGGAGACCTAACCAAACAAAATTTCAGTATAGAGTGTAAATAGGTTCCAAAAAACATTCAAAAATACAAGAGCTAAAACACAAAATGCCAAATATGGGACATGACTTCCCCTCGACACATACTTAAAGAACAAGAAAGCTAAACGCTCGCAGCAAAGCCTCCCACTGGAATCCTGCACTTTTTCTGAGATGTGCACCATCACCTAGCAGGCAAGATGACAATCACCTTCTTTCACTTCATATTGTATGAAAACACAGAACTGAAACAGTTTAATACAGTTTAGAGAGTTTTGCAGCATATTTCTTGTTCATTCAGTAACCTAGAACAGGAAGACACATGATGTCAAAAAGCTGATAAAGCACAAATAAACATTAAACAATCAGTCAACATCTTGACAAGAACCAAGTGCTAGAAAATCAGAGCTGAGCCAAAAATAACTCTGAGCCAAAATCAAACACTCTTAATAAACAGTTCTGGTGAGTGTTCATCATTTCCATCAACAATGACAGATCCATAGATCAATCACAGAGCTAGTAAAAGCTAAGGGGGATGGTTCTATATATCTGAACTTCAGGCTAAGTAGAAAATACAATTAGACAGTCATTAACTGGTAATAGCTGAGGCATTTGGAAGCTACCAAAGCAGAAACATTACAGAGCAGGCTCTGCACAACCTCTGCTGTTGGAGTAGGGTCTATAAATGTAGTTTATGAAATAAATCAGTGTGGTAAATAGTTCATTGCTTGACCTTCTCCAGCTGAAACCAACTTTTACACCCAAGACAACATTCTCAGAAGGTAAATCTGGAATACAAGGAAATTAAAATATTTCTTTTCCTCCCTACCATCATTTTATTTTTGTGACCCAGATTTGCCAGAGCCTTTAGGAAATAAATAGGAGCCTAGAGGTTGCATAACTGAACCCAAGTGACTTTCATGAGCTAATTCCTACCGTTACCGCACAGTTATGCGGATGCACCTTCCCGAGAGCTGCCACATTCAGGCACAGATTACTGAGAAGTACAGCACAAAAACTACCATGTCCACTGATATTCAAAATCAAAGTCAGATATCAGTTACACCGAGTCCTGCTTTCATCACAAATGCTCTAAACAAACTGGAAAAAACAGCTCCAACATTTCCAAAGCTGCTCAAGTTCCCTACCCTGGCTGCTGTCAGCTCCACTTGCTCAACGCTGTCAGAAAAGCCTCCCTGAAGCTAAAATGCCCTTTTAATCCCAAGCCGCTCCCTGTGGATACAAAAAGGCTCCTCTTTCCCAGGGTGAGCCAACTTATGGGTATAGCAAACAGCTGACAAGTTGGTATTTATTTCCTCACCAAGTCTGTATTTATGTGAAATAAAAAAAATAAAAAATCTACTTTCTCAGCAGCCACCACCATGACTAGCAGTTTAAGGAACTGCAATACTTCTTGAAACTACAGTCCTGTCCTCTAATTTTTAGAGAGTTATGTCAATTTTCTTGTTTAACTACTTCGGTTTATGTGGACCTTGATTCTCCCTAGGCTTGAATTAATGTAGTTCCTTTGCATGATTGCAAAACAAACACTAAACGCCATTTTGATGCTGGGCCTGAGCAGATTTGGAGAGGCTCTGAAGGCTAGTTGTACCCATCTAAAACAAGCAATTCCCTTTTTAAAACTTGTTAAACAAAATTCTATTTATGTTTGCAGGGTGTTCAAGACATTGAAAAGAGGTAGCACTAACGTAAACACAGACAAATGAAGTATTTCCTTGGTTTTTAATTGCTAAGTAGAGTTTTGTTCTCATCGGTCAGAGCCAACTAACAACATAAGGAAGACAAGTTATCCATGTGGTCTGTGAAACCATTTTTATGCACTCCCTTTTTTTTATACACTACCTTTTAGAGGCTCGGCAGCATTCCACATAGAAATGGGCAGAATTCAAGAGAGCATAGCTAACAAAAAATAGTGTTAAGAACTACTTAAGAGTTATGTAGCATAAACTGACCACTGTAGGACAAAACACGTGATAGAACCCTATATCACATATCTCCATGTTTTCTGATGCATTTCCTAGAGGGGTAACATGAAATCCATGCTGAGCTGATTGCAAATTTGGGCCTCTATAAAAGAAAGAATCCTAATATTAGTTATTTGGACTGGACTGCTGAGTCTTCCTCTGGACCATGATTTATGCCTAGGGCAGTTGTTCTGTTGTGGAAGCAACAGTGAGATTAAGAACAAACTTGGCTAACACTTTAGTGAAGAACTACAGTTCAACTTGCTAGGTCTTTTTCCCTTCAATTGAGCTGTGCATTGGGATAATTTGTTGCATTGCTCACAAAAAAAGCTTTCAGTCAGCAGCACTTCTGCCTGCCTTAGGGTGAAAGAAAAGCCTCCTGCCTCTATCTCCCATGGAGCTTTACAATTAGGTCAGACTTCACACTGAGAGCTAACTTGTACTTAAAGAAGACTACCCTTAGATTTGAGCTGTGGCTGGTCAAGGGAGAAAGAAACCATAGGCTGCATTGGTGGAACAGCTAATTTAACAGGAGGGCCCCCTATTCCCCTCTCACTGGAAAGGGTGGTTGTGCCACAGGACTTGAAGAGGCCAATGTATCCGGCAGGTAGCCTTAAAGAAGAAACCTCAAGTTTGATGCTAGAATAATTAGGCCAGTTCACCCTGCAGTCAAACGCACTGCATCGCCAGAAAGGCTGAATGCTTACTGAGAGCAGTTCACTGCTCTCAATTCAGCACAATTCAAACGGGCTTAAACCCCTGTACTTCTGTGGTGTCAGCTTCCCTCTGCTGTGCCACGTTCTGCTGGAAATCAACAACACAAGTGAGACAAGTGGATGCTGCTTTCAGTACAAAAATGCACCTCCCTGTCTTCTCCGAATGGAGCGAGCATTATGCCTACCCTGTTTGAACTGTGACATTCTTCACATGAAATGCCAACAGCAAGTAATGCAGGGATTTACTTCACTATTTACACCAAAGCGGAAGGACGTCACAACTTGTACTCTGAACACACCAATTCCCCTTGCAGTCCCGTAAACCACATTCCCTGCAGTGAGTTCCGTGGAGTTCAGGTGCTGCAGATGGCAGCCATCCCCTTGCCCTCCTCTCCTGCTCCGTTCTGAGCACTGCAGGGTGAAGTAGGCAGCTGTGACTGAGACCCTCCCCAGAGACAGCGGCAGGGCAATTATCCCTAGATAGAGACTGACTCAGTAAAATGTTTACATCCCAGAATAATGACATTTTAATATGAGTACCCCTAATACCAAAAGGTAGGTTACTTAGGTAATCTCAGCAGTACAGAAAAGCCAGCAAAACTTATTTTACTCTAAGACAAAATAGGCAGCAAATAACCTGTGCCTAAAGCATGGAAATTCTGTTTCTGTCTTGCTACTTCCTTCATACCTGCCCTTAAAGAGTGGTCATTGAAAGTACTCTTTTTCCATTTTCAGCCAGAGAAATCATTACACTGTCCAAAATGTGCTTTAACATCCAAACCTTTGCCGCTTTATACCCTGCTGATCAAGTTAGTAATAACCACAATGAAGGAGGACCAGAATGGCTCTCCTCTTGTGCGAGGCGGCCCTCCATAATGAAATTCCCCTAATACGAAAAGTAATTCCATAGAGGCGCCCCTCAAGCCCACAGTGGCCCCTGCACGCCCGTTGCAGCGGTGCAGGGCATCGCTGGCGCCGTCGCACCTGCTCAGGCCCGCGAGCAGGGCAAGGCCCCAAGCGCCGCACGGCGCGGCGGCCCCGGCCCCACGAGCCAACAACTTGTGAAGGGAAGCGAGCCTTGCAGACTGCCAGCAGAAGCGAAGTTAAAGAAAAAATAAAATCAAGAAAGTCTTCCCATGCGTCCCTTCCCCCAATCCACACTTCTTCCCATCCTTGGGAAGGCCCTCAGGACTTGCTGCTCTGCCACAGCACACGATTGCCATCTACAGGCCTCGGGTACCAAGAGGTACCCACTATCTCTCACAGCAGCCTTCAAGTGAAGAAAAATAAAAGGGAAATAGGCTGCATTTCCTATAAAGGTTCACGTTCCTAATTTTTTTTCTTCACTATGCTACAGTTACAGTCACAAGCTAAGGGCTACATTGTGCGGCACAAGGATCAAATTGAGAAAAATGATTATAAGTTCTGTAATTTCTTCTACATATTCATGACTCAGCTCTTATTATTTTATAAAAGCTCTAAGAATCTACAGAATGTTCCTGCCTTTTAATTTTCTTAGTCTTGCCTTCCTGGCTCATATTTTGTTCAAGTAGAAATGCATAAGACACCCACCCAGACCCTCCTACACGGCCTGCACAAGTAACTTAGAATTGACTGGGTCCACACTCATTTTCAAGAGATTATCTACATTTCATCTTTGATTGAGATATTGTACCATTTTTTAATTACTGAAGCCATCAGCATACCTGTCTACAAAAGTCTGTGCCAGTGCTCCTGATGCATATACTAGTTTCACATGACTAGAAAAGTGGGGAAAAAATTGCTTCATCTATTTAGTAAAAGTGGACATACATTGAGAACAAACTTTTTACCTTTAGATGGTTATTAAGAGGCTGCCCAAATGTTGCCAAGGAGAAAACTACCACACAACTTTGGAGGAGTCAAGTTAGTTGTTTTTACACTTATCAGATAGACTGCTCCTTAGCATGGCAGTCTTGCAAAAATCTCTTCCTCTTGGACCAAGCAAACCCAAAAGTCACAAGAGTAATCCTTGGAGGAGCAACATGTAAGAACAAGTCATAGCTCTGAGCACATTATCAGAGGCTCACAGAAAACAAACATGGCCAGTAATTCGACCTGTACTTCCATTTCCTGGTGTTTGTCACCAACTGCAACCTTACCAAATATCCAAGAATGAAGAGCCACAGCTCGAGGTAATGGACAAGGACAGAGGCTACAGCAGTTAGTTCCAGATAGCGAATCATTGCTCTGAAAGTCAAATCTGTGAAAGGTATGTGAAGCCTTATTCACAAAGGCAGCATAAAATAGATTTGTGAACTTGGCAGGGCCAAGGGATGCTTGCTCACTTATCCCCTGCAAAAATTTCATTTGTATCTCAATTGGCTTGCTTAGCCTCTCCTCCTATGGCCTTCTGCTCTGTACATCTTCATTTACCTAAGAAATATATGGCAAAAAAAATCTCCTTTCCTCACAAAGATCCAACCGGCTCTTCCCCTCGACATCTAAAACCTCGGATCAGCAATTTTCTTGGAACATAAGGATCTTCCTGCCCAGCTGTTTTTAGGAAATAAATACTCAGCCCAAAGTTTCCAGCCAAGATATTTACATCCACCTCCTAGTAAGACCCAAAAGAGACAAGTACCACATCCCATCAGTAACACTATTGACAAATGTTAGTTCTCACTTGATAGAGTTTAAAAGAAAAAAGGCCTATGATTTGTCCAAGTCTCCAAGGCCAAATACTTAGGACAAGACTCCACATATATTATACCACTTAGGACCAGGGATCATGCACCATTCATCACAGCCACCTAGAAGGCACATCAAGGTCTTTTGGGAAGGATTTTAGCTAGACCCTAGGGCATCCCACCAATCACTGTGTTGTGAAGACGAAAAAACTTAATAACTTCATTTAACATTTTCATTGGTCTCTAGAAAAGAAATTACACGGAAAGTCAGCTGTTTTTTGCCTTCCAAAAAAAATAAATAAATAAAACAAAAAAGCATCAGCAGAGTTGTTTTGATAAAGCAGACTAAGCTGGCAGGGTTTTCTCCTAATTATTGTGACACAGGCAGTGAGAGCTGCAGGTCATTACGGACTAACATTCAAATCAATACAGAAGATATCAGATGGTATCACATGTTGACTTGACGCTACAGTTAATTTGCAGGGTTGGCAAGATGACAAGCAAGTAAGTGCACTATTCCAAAGAAACTGAGGTGCTACAGAAGCATCCCATACAAGCCTCAAAAAGCAGCAGGGGGATTAATCAAAACAAGCTGATGACGGTCACCCAAGTCTTCATGGAAGAGGACATCTGTATGGACACGTCTCTAAAGAAAAACAAATTAACAGGTAAGAAGTCCAACTTTCAGGATAAATACAAATATGGAACACCAGGCAAGTCCAAGGATGCTCGTAAATATAGTCTGAATTCAACATTAAGGACTACTTAGGACACTTTCCATGCCCATATGGAAGATACTATCTCCGCAGTGCCAAAAAAAAAAAAAAAAAAAAAAAAAAACAGAGGAGTTAGACACTTGTAAAATAGTACTTGAATTACTTCTATCATTTTATCATTATAATAACTTACACACAGGGTGATAAACTACAACCTGAAGTTTTCAGTTTGAGTGCAGGCATCTTTCCACATGATACTCCACAAAACTCTTAGTCGTGATACCAGCTTTGATCATATCAGACACTTTCTGCCACTGTAGTCTAAAAAATCCAAACCATGTTAGAGACCCGAGCCAGACGAACCTCAGCTAAGTGGCCAGAACTCCAGAGCAGCCCTGGCTACACATACAAATTACTCCAAGGCATGCAGAATCCAACGCTACTCTGCCTGCCAGCAAAGCAAGGGAGCTGGCCAGAAACAGGCTATGAACTCCACAGCAGCCAGCACAGGGAAGAGTCATGAGATGTGCTTGGCTGCAATGCTTTTACTTGCAACTATTTCACTTGCACTCCTAGGTTTTTAGATTTAAGTAAATACTATGACAATCTTGTAAGTTTGTACTGACACAGAGATACTTTCTAGCACTTCAGCATTTCTATTTAATGTATTTTTAATTCAGAGCATAATAAGAAAGCATTTGGGGAAGACAAGCTCAGCTTTCATCTTCTCTGTGATGAATTAGCAATTCGGCAATCAAGGACCCTCTTCCTGTCCAGCTTGACGTGCACACCAGCGTTAAAACATCCATATTTCCACCCAAGGGGCTGGCAATATTTGGTTCATTGTGTCACTGGTTTTGCAAGCTAAATCAACCTGACATTTCAAGTAAGATTTCAGACCTTTTCCAACTACGTCCCTTTGCCAGTGCATTACAGCAAATTTGTCCGCTTTTCCTGAGAAGTGGTATTGTCATCGTGTCCTGACGTATTCCTGACAGCGATGGAGCCAGGAAATGCTACTAGATGCAAAGTTAAAGATGACAAGCATTCAGTGACAACAATACCTCATCCAGACAAAGTTCCTCACTTCATTTGAACATGCTCTGGTTCCAACGCATCTATCATTACATTTGTTAAGTGGCCAGAACTGCTACTGAAGACAGTTTTGACCGCCATTTTGGCCACATGAAGAATCCTTACACATACCTTCAATGAAGACAAATACTATGCCTCTCCAAAACAGCAGGAAGAAGTTCTGTATCTTCTTACATGGTAGTAGGCAAGAATACTAAAGACAACATCAGTAACAGGGCAATGATTCATACAATGCAAATCTGTAAGCCATTACTTTGCTTAAGGTGCACCAGTTTTAAGACTGTTTCCCCCCGATAAGGAATATACTGAACACCAGTTCTCAACATCCCCAATGGTACTTACATGCTTTCAGTTTGCTGTGAAACATAAGTTAGAACATGGCATTCCCCACTGAAATACATTCTACAGATGGATAAAACAACTGTTCAACAGATAGCAAAAGGAGACATGAAACATCTCAAACCAGGAAATTGCATGGATATCTGAGGCAAAGAGAAGGAAAACATCAGAGCTGGAATTGGATTAACATACCAAGACATTACTGGTGGTAAATGCTCCATGATTAACCATGTTCTGAGGGATATGAATTTCAACACCAGTCATTTGAAAGTACAGAGCACAATTGTAGAAAATTGCAATTGAATATGCTAGCAGTTACATGCACACAAATGTGACAAGATGGCATTGCATTGAGTTTACTATACGATTTAGAAGTTAAAAGACCAAAGACAATAAGGAGACATCCTTTTCAGCATCTTAATAGAGCTGGATAACAAGCAAGTAGAACCAAAATTACCAACATCAAATATCACTTCCAAACTACGCTGGCATATGAACTCGCTCATAGCTACTCAAATGAGAAGCAACAACATTAAATCATTTCATATGGCACCTTGGGGTTCCTGGAGATGTCCTACAGTTGATGGGAAGACACAAATAATGGTAGAAAGCATACACCCAGGAAAGAGAAAGGAAAATCCATCAATGGTGAGATGGCTTAGGTTTTGCAATACATTTCACCTTCTATTAGATGTAGGGGATGACATCATCTTGGTCAAGGGCTTAGTAAACTCTTATATCATGCTTGTTACATTGTCATTAAGAGTACTATCAGTCCCTGTTAGAACTTAGGAAAGCACTACTAGTCTTTTCTTCTTAAGACCTATAGTAGTCAATCTATCATGTCCTTTATATTTTAAAGTTTATCTGCCGTAATATAAGGAAAGCAGACAAATTTGACTCTTTCCTGCCTCAACATCCTTTCCAACCTCTCCAAGAGGTTCCTTTCTGTTTTTACATATATTTGCACTTTTGAAAAAAAGAAACCAAAAAGAAAACCCCATGTCAGACAGGCACAGCATGCCCAAAATGCAAGAGATATGTTAAGCAGCAGCTTGCAAAAAACTTCCACTTTCAAGATCTTTCTCCTCCACAAATCCCTGTGTAACATGATTAGTTTACATCTTTCAAGTACACTTAAAGCAAATGCTTCCTGAACCTAGTCATTAGCTATACTTTAAACATGTTTTAGCTATAAGAGCTTAAAAGCCCAACACTTTCCATGTAACACTTGACTGCTCAGGAATTACCTTTCTTCCTCAGCAGAGGCAAAGCCTGCAATTTCACTCACCAGGCCCTATAACTTCCAGGAGACCAAACATTTCTCTCCAATAGCTGGATTTAACATACAGTACCTCACTTCAGAGGAATGGCATTCATTTAAATTATAGATTAATAAAACTGGACACAAAAATCCAGTTAAATTTTTAGCACGCTTTAATTGTAGGACATTAAGTCTTCAGTGAAACTTCAAATTTGTACTTCAGTACTAGACAAGAATTTCACCTTTATTTTACTGAAATCAAATTAAAGCTCGTACTTCCCAAGACAAATGAACACTATAAATTTTTGAAGACAAAAATTGTCCTATATTTTCCCATATTGTATTATGACCATCTTCTTGCTCCATACCTACAAATTGTTTTCAGCTCCTAGAAGTCAGGAGATTGTTGCTCCCTGAGCTTTCTTCTGCACATTTTAGGGACATAAGCATCCCTAAGGGTGTACTTAACAGTGCCAGGCACCAAGTATTAGAGCAGCATCAGCTCCTCTCCTACCATCTTTACCAGCAACACTTCAGCAACACATTCTAACCCCTCTCACAAGCAGGACCTTTCCACAGGTACTGAGAATGCATTGGTCCCAAGCGTCTCATCTAGATAAATTCCCTCTAAAATGCATTGCAAAATCCTATGTTACTTCTTGAGCAACTAGGTGCTGATTTATACTCTTGCTTTACCATCCTGTCTTCACAGCTCTAGAAAGCGAATAAAGAATTTTATCATCATGTATCATGCTAGTTTTACTGCTGAAATAATGAAACCTCCTCTAACTTATCCATTTCATTGTAAGAGTTTACTACACTAAACCTTCCAGAAAACCCATTCAAAACAAAACTATGCAGTGAACTACCCAACAGAACAAATGCTAATTAACAACTTAGTTGTTAACTAGTTTTAACAAAAATACTGCTGGAAACTTAGGATCCTAATTCTGATGGCTCTTTATTATTGGAATGATAACATACAGCAAAGCAAGTCTTAGTACCAAGACGACCTCAGACTTTCCAATAGTCTCAATAACAGATGATTTCTCTGATATTGGTTTCCTACAGCCTCACTGCTCCTCAGAGCCCCGTCAGTTACAGCAGCATCGCAGCCAGCAGCATTTGAAGGAGTCTCTGCAATGGGCCAGGAAAGCTCACGGCAAGCAGCACATCTGCGTGCAGCTCCACCGTGCTCACCTCACCTCTGGGCAGGCTCTTCAGCTGGCTCCAATCTCAGCCTCCTTGCGACAGACCACAGGACTCCTCTCTGCCTTTTTCCATCCAAGTGGGACATTATAACAAACCATTTGCCATGGTCAGAGCACTGCTGGACACAGCAGAGGCAGCAAAAATATCAGAGAAAGTGTAGTGAGAAGTCCAGTGGCCATCAGCATTCATACGGTGTTCTTATTCAGATAAAATATTTTCACCAAAGCTACTCTAAGGAAGGAGTTAATTAAAAGGAATTATGGAATATAGAAATAATTATGGTGCATTTTGATCAGGAATCAAACTGGGCCTGAAACTTCATCATCTTTATTCCCCTGTCCTGTCCCAAACCCCATCCTCCCATGCCACAACACCACATACAGAAAAAAAAAAAAAATCCAAAAAGTTTAAGGTATACACTCCTGAAGCTCCATTCCTCATAACTGAGGGGGTTGTTTTTGTTTTTCTTGTTTTGTGAAATAGATACAATGAGTCTAAGCAAAGTAGACAATCCAAGTCAAAAGGAATATGCCGTGTTATCAAAGCAACAAAAGTATCAGCCTAAGAACAGATGAGAACCCAGTAGTTTCCATCCCACTGGAAACGTGTTCATATACATTTAATATTTCCATGTCAAATTCACATATCCAGGGAAGTCAAAGAAACTCCTGAGTTCCTTGCACTTATTGGCCATGACCTTAAAGCAATTTGCCTTGTTCAAACACTTGCATTTACTTGTAAACTGGTAAAAAAGTGTGTAAATCAATGCAATTTAGTTTGAAACAATGTTAGAAGCAAAACTCAATAGCCCTAGTCTCATCCTGCAAGAAACTGTCCTCCTGCTAAACAGGATTTTCTACCAGTTCATGGACTCAACATCATTTCTGCCTTGAGTATAAGCTCCCATTTCAACATGCAAGTCTAGTATTTCCCTTTACTAGTAACAGAGACACTTCTCTAATCCCAAGGATCAAGATAAGTGTTGTATTAGGTAGCTCTGGTACCTGTGCAGAGAAGACCACTTTCAACCAAACATGGAGCTAGTGTGTGATTCTGCCTCCGCAGGTTTCCAGCACAAACTCAGCTGGCACAAACGTGCTGCTCAACTGACTACTCAATTTATAGTTCAAGAGACACTATCAATCACTTCAGCAAGGACAGCAACAGTTATTGCTGGTACTGTTGCATACCACCCAATTTCCACTTTGATGTTTAGTTGGATAGATATCCCTATTTCCGTTATAACTTACAGTGTACTTCCTTCTTGATTAAGCACTCTCATCTTCCCATATCAGCTCAGACAAAATGGCAAGAGAAATGCTCCATTCTGCATTGATTCTTACTTAGCAGTTCCACCAGGCACATTATACAGACACAGACCATATTTCTGCAGCAATACATCAGTGAAGAGCAGGTTAGATCTCCTCACATGAGACTTGCTGCTGCCCCTGAACAGCAGCCTAGTTGCCAGCCCTAAATTTACACAGGGCTGAGATGTAACCAACAAATTCTTTTCCTGCAACTACACTGCTGCAGCAGAAACACATCCCAGGAACATGTGATGCAAGTCACTCCTAGTAGAGAAGCGGATGCTTCTTTGGAGACACAAGCAATGCCACCGTTGCTCTTCCACGGGGCCATGCTCCGGCACAGCCGGCAGGTGATGCTGCCGTGGAGGCCTCCCCAGGCAGCTCACAGCTCCTCTCCATCATGTGCCCATGGAGGTGGACAAGCTTCCTGAGGGACCCCAACCCCACCGGCCACGCAGCAGCTGGAGCTGCTCAGAGGGGCAGCCACAGGGGTCCCGGGCAGGGGCTCTCCTGCACTTAGAGCACTGCAGAGCGATGCAGCCAACCCTGGGCACACTGATCTCTTCCCTGTGGGCAGGACAACAGGCTCCACTTAAAACCAAAGTTTTACACACAGAATTTTCAGAACACATATCTGTGTGTTAAGGCAGCACATGTATATGCCCAGCAATGGACTATCTGATGACTACTAAATGCAGGTAAATTGATAGAGGTCCTAAGGAGCTTTCTAAATTTTGATCTCTTCTCCTAGATTTACATGTCAAGAACACAACTAAGTTGCAATTGTAGCAAACTCCCCAGTCCAGGTAACTGTGGAGCAAAGTCTTCCACATTTATAGAAAAAAAATCCAAGTCATTTTCATAAAGCAGACGCCACAACAGAAACTGAACCTACCTTTGAGTCCACTATGGATCATGAGTCTCTACCTGAGAGTTACTTTTGTCAGCTTTGAAATTAGTGAGTTAAGCCTTGATTTTTATTTCATATTTCCATGAAGGTTTCCATTCATCCCTGTCTTCCAAGTGCACTTGAAGGCACCCAGATTACAGCAGTAGGCTGATTTTGAATTTCATTGACGCACCACTTTTATGAATTCTGTGAGGCAAAAAAAGATATTCGGCAGAAAATGGTAGAAGATGCCACTTGGCATTACATTCTGACTTGAAACAGAAGCTGCTGGAAGGCTCAAAATAATTTTTGTCTTATCCAATGGTTTCTAAAATAGAGTTCCTTCTAACGGGCTAGCTGCTCCAGCAGTGCTGAGAGTGCTAGCACACCAAGAGCTGCTTCCTCTGTAGATGAAGCCACTACCAGAGGAAAGCTGGTAACATGGAATTGGGCGCCCAAATTCAGAATATTGCCATGCAAGCTGTCTCAACAGTAAGATCTAGCAGATAGTCAAGAACAGAAGTTCTAGGAATTAGCAAAGTAGCCCTTACAGACATGCAAAGGCCTGATGAGACAAAAAAAAAAAAAAAAAAAAAAAAACCCAACCCAACACACACTTATGCCAGTCTTATTCCCCGAAATCTCGTTTCCATACTCTATGAACCTATCAGCCTAAATGGGACTACTCTAAATGACAACATCTGAACCAGACATTCCTAGGAGGGATCAGGCAAGTCCCCAGCAAAATTAGATTGTAAAAAAAACAAACAAACAAAAACACTATGTAATTGCATTCATGTGGATGATGATTTTCATGTCTTCCTTGAAAGAAGAGCTTGCACTATCAAAGAAAGATCAGAATTACAGTTGAAAAAAATAAATAAAAGACCTACCCATCACAGAGTAAAAGACTGCAGCCATTGGCACTCACTCAAGTGGCAACTTCAAGCTGCAAGCTCATCCACAATTTTATGAGCTCGTCCCATAATATTTCTTCAGACTTTGCTTCTTAAAATAGGCAAGGCCTTACTTGCTGCAGTTCCAAAACCAGCAGCTGCTCAAGCCAAGACACCCTGAACCATCAATAATCTCATCCATAGCCTTTTTCAGCACATCTGACAGGTAACTGCTTGGATTTGAGGAGAAAAATGGACATGCCAGCCTCAGCTATCCCTCATGAATATGGTACTTCTAGACAGTAACCCACTGAAATATTATCAGCTTTTCACATATTCAGAAGGCTGATGGAAAACCTTTATTGGAAAATACTAAAGCTACTTATCAGCTACTTCAAGGCATCACCTAGTAACTTAAATGTTGCTGCCTTGACAAATATACATTAAAATCCAGAGTGGTGTTGATGAGAGATGATTTTTTATTAGTTTCATAAACACATAACCCACAAAACAAAAGCAATACAAGAGTAGTTAACATTGCTATTCTGTCCACTGCTTAAGAGAACTTTAGAGAAAACTTGAGAAGCTAAATTAGCCCCATCATTAAATATAAATGGAACAGCAGGTCAATCCTCACTACTGGAAGAGCCATGAAATATCCATGGGGTAGTCAGCATGATTAACTGCTTAAAGAAGGTGTACTTTAGAAGGTGTCAGAAAGCTGCAAAAGTTGCTAAAAAGTTTTAAAAAGCACTGACAGTCCTAAAGGCTCTGGTAAATAGAGAATTAAAAAGGAATCAAGATAGATCAACCAGGACAGAAGGCAGAAATTCCTACATCTTCATCCAAATCCAATGCAAACCCCAATCAGAATCAACAGGAAAACCAGAAAAAAACATACAAAAACCATACATTTTCTTTAAAAAAAAAAAAAAAAAAAAGTCAAGAGTCTGTTTCTAACCACCTTAGCTTCAGATGAAGCTGAGCTGAACTAATTCCAGAGAGGCTGCAATAACTCAGCAGGAGCAAGCAAGGAGTATTTTAACTTCTTCAAGTGAAGCTAATGGCACTCATCCAAAATTTGAATAAATTTAGAATTAGAGCGTCAAAACAGACTGACCTGGCCACCTAAAGCTTTTGCTGTTCACCTGGAGCTAAAGGGGTTCTATGAACTAAAGAGACTGATCAAATGCAAATGACTATCCCGCACTTTTTCTAAGTCTTTGGGTATTTTCTCTCCTCAGAAGCACACAAGCCACTTCCCAGAGCGGCAACCTGGAAGTAAGCAGGCTCGCTGTTGTGTTCAACAGGCACAAGGTAGGGCGAAGAAGATGTACCCACCCCTGCTACGGCTCCCCTCACAGCTATGAACTCATCTCTGCCTGGAGGGCAATATAAGTAGTTCATATAAAGCCTACATGGAATTTGGACAGTAAAGTTTTTTTCTTATGCTCTATTAATACCCCCACAGCTACACTGCAATGAGCAGGGTGAACCTGTGCTGGATACCAATTGGCCTGCACTGAAGCATATCAGTGCACACAGATGGATGAGCAAACACTGAAGGCAGCAAATCCTGACAAGCAGCTGCAAAAAGATCTTGGACAAGCAGAGTCAAGTGTGTCTAACAGCACAGAAGCCCAGCTAACAAGGGCTGTAGTACTGGTTAGGTGCAGTTGTGTCTGCATCGTACTCATTAAGATGCCCCAGATGATTTCTATTAGCCAGTTCGTCTACTTCCTTTCCTAAGCACCTTTTAGGACACTAGTTGCTACCAAGTTTCTGACAGTAACCATTTCCTTAGCCTTTCTTCCTATCTAAAAATTGAGAATAATTCTTAACAAAAGAACTTATTTCTTCTGAAGGACATGCTGGAACCAATTATCTTATTGACTAAAAAAAAAATCTGTTACTGGTCATTCATGTTTTCCCCTAAATCATTCTTTTGCATTAGGAACTGGCAGAGTCAATGGCTGAATACCAAGGGAAGAAAATCAGAGCATCTGGCTCCATGCTGCAGCCCTTGAATCTCAGGGCAACAGCCATGGAGACCATCTCTAAAAGCCTCCTTCCTTCGGTCTGCAGGGTGCCTCTTGCGACAGTTAAATCAGATGCTCAGGTTGAGGCTAGTGATGCAGAAGCCCAGACATTGACATAACCCCAAAAGGAAATCTCAAACTACAAAAGGTAACTGAGTAAACCACACATTCCAACATCATTAGCCAATATAAAGGTTTCCTGGGCAAATGCTTTTTAACTTGACATTAGCTTGGAACAAGATTCTCAAATAGCAGATTTATTTGCTATTGATTTTTGGTGTAATCCATCACAGTAAATGCCATCATTTTGAACAAGTACATGGTTTTTAACCTTCCAAGATGTCTGGGGACACAAATGTGACCATTTTCCTGAGCAACTCTGATTGCCATGTATTTTAAGTTATTCTGAATGGGAACATTAGCACAATAACATCTAGATACATAATGTAAAAGCTGGCTTACAGGAAGCAAGGAACAAATGGGAAAGGGAGGAATGACGCAGGGTGAACTCAAAAATGAAACTGCAATTTTGTTGAGATAATGCAATGGAAATTTAACCTTCAAGAAAACTTTCCTCGGTAGGCATTTGATGAACAGCCTTATAATGAACCAGCTACCAAGATAACTAAGAGCTTTGCCCACGGATTTTGAGCCCAAGGCATACAAAGCTTGGCCAAAAGGTCCAAAACACAAACTCCCCTCTAATCAATACCTACAACACACAGAACTTACTGGTCATGAGCCATATCACAAAAATTATCACATAATAGATGGCTTGCAAGCAGATCACTTTGCTAGTCTATTAATATCACTATCAGGATCTATTCACATCTTCAGTAAATGGATATCCCAACTTCTCTTCCAAAGTTGAAGAAAAGCAACTCAAGCATTCACAGGAGCTGAGCTTTCCTAGCTTCTCCACCCTTGCCAGGGTCCCTAGGACCTACATTAGTACTAGATTTCAGGATTTGCTCATTTGGTGCAAGTTTCCACAAGGAATTACTTAGCAAACTAAAGTAAGGACTAAATCACACTCCCAAATTTTAACCTGAAAACCAAAATTTATTGCAGAACGGTAAACTGCCAGCCAGCAGTGGGCAAATACTCAGCTCAGTGGAGGTCCTCTCCATCTCAGCTGCCTTGACAAATGACAGACAGTGGTGTTCCTGGGGCACAGATTCTTCAGGAGCCACAAAATTCAATACTGTGGGAGAAGAAATAAGTCAGGGTTCTCTTTGCCTACTTTCAAAGCAGAGCTTCTCATCACCCACTCACTGGCCCATTGGTACTAGGCACACACATGAATGGCGCCCCCAAGGTACAAGGCTGTCCCCCAGCTCCTGCTCCCACACGCTGACAGGCCATGCAGCACTGGGCCTTGCACACCATGACGGGCACAACGAGTGACCAGCACGTGGTCCTGGCAGAGAAGGCCCACTGAGGCCACCTGTGTCCGGAAACAGGTGCCACAACAGCAGCTTCAGAACATGAGGTGGGACAGGAATAGCTTCCCATGCAACAGCACCAACTGCATCCTCCTCTGGATCACTCTGCAGAACCCTTGGTGTGACAGCCTGCACACACAGCCTCCTCTCCCCAGCCCACATACCCTCCAGAGGTAGCTGCCAACGTACAACATGCTTTGAAATGTATTTGCCAATTTGTTTGATAAACAGGTTTAACTTCTGTTGCCAACTCTAAATGCCACCCATTCCACTGCTCCCCATCCATAAAGAGCAGGAATCAGCACACTATGGGATGAGAAGACTTCTTTGCACACTAAAAGGGACAGATAAAATACAAGACGGACAGATTTAGAAAGAAAAAAAAAATCATTAAAACTGTGCGCTCTGAATATGGGGTATATATAACAAGCAAGAAAAAACCATACCCTTGCTGGAAGTCCAGGGCATAGAAAATACAAAGACCAACATTTGTCAGCCTGAGTGAGAGGAAAATCAGCCTCTTAAACTGGTCTCATCCTCACTGCTACCCTAACTGCCCTAAAATCAGGAGCTAGATATTAAGACAACACGTCCTGAAGAGACGGACAAGTCGCACTTCAGAGAGGATCCTCTCCTGAGCGCCTGTACCAGCAGGTATTTATCTCTCTCAAGTGCAATACTCCTCAGAACTGCAAGTCAATCAAGGGGACATGACAGGTCTCATATGAAGACTGAGCCCAAGTCATTATTCATCTCACATTCTGCTGCAAGGCAGTTGCATGGGGATGTAATAATTGCAAGTACATGATTTAAGCATACATGAATTTATTTTGTGGCTATTAAATAAGACAGTAAAATTAGACATTATGAATGGGAAATAATCATTAGGTACAAAAATTAAGTTTTATTACTGTGAATCTTCACCTTATTGTGAAAAGAAAAAAGGAAAACTTAAAAAGGAGATTTGCCAACTCTGTAAGGGACAGCCTTTGTTCCCTGCACCAAGTTGTCTTACTTCTCATCACAACTTGAGAAATCATTCCAGTAGGAGGTTAAGCTGAAAGTTTTGATCAAAATGTCTCCCTTTAGGCTTTTCTGGAAATCCTCAGCCCTGAATTTAAACACAACTCTACAACACATTCACTTAAACACCTAATATAAATTAACCAAAGCTCACAATCTTTACTGTTACATTTAAAGTGAATAAGGACTATGTAAATCATGAGCCACTAGTGCCCCCATTTGGAAGAACACGAATCTGACAGTCTTGACTTTTAAGAAAGAGAATCATTCCCAACCCCAAAAGTGTTTTTTTTTTGTTTTAAGCTTCATTACTATAGCTCTGGCTATACATGTTGTCATATATGGTTTCAACCTGCAGCATACTCTCCCAAAGAGGGATTGCTATGATAGCCTCCAAGACAGAGAAGCTGGCCAGCACACTAAAGCAGCCCAAGTCCACAACACTTGTTTAGGTCATCACTGGCACCCCCCTTATGACAAAGGCAGGGTATTCTATTTACAGTAAAAAGTAACCATTTCACCAAACACAAAACAGCCTGGATTCAGGTGACATGGAAAGAAGAATTAGAACAGAAATCACAACAGAAATATTTCTGATACGTTCTGTTTTAACTCAGAAAGCCACAGTGACAGGAAGGTGTATGAAAAACCTCCATTAGAACAGAATAAAAACAGCTATGAACAGTTTTTTTTTTAATATAGCAGAAAAGGTAGAGAAGATATGGCATTAAGTGACAACAAAAATTAATTTAAAAAATTTTAAATTAAATTTGTAATTTAAAAAACTGTTTCAAAAATACATGGATTTGAATGCAGGGCAAGCCTGGAGCTGAGGGGATGGTAGCAAGCCCTGTTGATCCCCCTTTCCAGAAGGCCTCATAGCCCTTCTGCACAGTAACACCTGCTTGTCGGCTGGCTCAGCAGCAGCACAAGGAGCACCCCGGGGCTCAGAGCACCCCCGAACCCCGGCCACCTCTGCTACACCGCTCTGGCCTTCACGTTCACACAGTCGGAGACCATGGCTATCTCTGGACCGCAAAGCACCACCTGAAGGACAGCTAGATGACAATCCACGCATGCTCAAGCGGCAGGTTGCCATGGCTGCTCTCTCTGCAAACACAATTCTCTTCATTAGCCTAAGACTCTCCTCTACTGAACTAAAACAATCCATGAAGAGAGCAGGCCAGTTGTTCATCAAAGCCCTTGCAACAAGTGCATTTTCCCTCTAAAACAGCTCTCCAGAAGGAGGGTGCAACTCTGCACAAGGATGGATTGACATGGCCTAACGCTACAAGCAGTGCTAACTGCAGGTTCCCACAGGAACACACACGAGACGACTCCTAAGCTGCAGCACTCTGCATCTAGGGTGCGGAGAAATATTTAACTCTTGACAGTTTCCATGTGAACTACTCAACCCACTCACTTGGCAGTGCATACAGGCACAACAGCCAAGGGACCCTGCTCTTCAAGGTGCCCCACAGATCACAGGTCAGAGTAACAGCATCAGGTCCTGGGGTGCTGGGCAGAGAATCGGCTGAACAGCTAGAAGGCAAGTGAAAGGTAGGAGTCTGAACCATCATTTCCGGTTTCTTTCTACAGACAAAATTTACATTTTGATTTTGTGCAAATTGTAAAATAGGTACAAATATTGGAGTCAGAAATATGGCCAAATGCTGAAGGCAACAAAAGGAAATCCTAAAAGCATTTTCCAATCGCTTGGATTACGGCTGCAGTTTAGATACATGCCAAGTTTACAACCAATCTCAGTGACGCTGCAGATGTGATGGTGCAACTACAGTGCTAGGTGATTGATTAAATTTGGGTCCAGTTTTGGAAAGTTGCAAATGTTCTGTCATTGGAACTGCATTATCATTCATCCTCTTAAACCTTAGATAAAATATGAATAGGCAAAAATTGCAATGAAAACAGCAACTATCCTATTTGTAAGTTAATAGCCTGGTAATGAGAACGAAAGAGGTCAACAAGCTCCAGTTGCTCATAAAGAACCCCATGGAGGTTTTCTGCAAGTTTCTTTCAGCCTTCTCCTGGGAAAACACAGATGCCTCAGGCCATGTCCCTCAGTCTTTTTTGAACTAATGGCATTCCTAAAGTTTGAATTCACTTGACAATTAACCAAAACCCCTGAATTTTACCTTCACAGAGGGTACAGAAGGGATATCATCATTCCCTGATGTGACCTCAACTCAGACGCACATAACATGTTCTGAAGACCTCTGTTTTGTAGGAACTATCTCAGTGCATAGCACATTCGTTTGGTAGCAAAGGAATGCACTATGAATTCCCTAAAGGCAGAGGTCACAGGTCTTGTACAATGCTGAAATGAATCAGATTTTACAGTCCACGTCAGGACACCACATCAGGAGGCTTGTGGAAAAGCTATTCCATGGTCTCTAATCCTCATATCCAGTTGTCTGCAAGTTTCACAAGCCAAATTTTCACTGTTTATGGGGTATTTCCTTTGGTGCCTTGAGATATATCCCTCAAAATATTTGTCATGCAAGTAATATTTTTAGGTACTATTATAGCCTTTTTTTTTTCCTCTTGTCAAATGACATGTTTTACCTATTTAGCCTCTTCTCATATGAAAGCTGCTCCTTACTGTAATGCCTTATCTTTTCTAATTACACTTGACCCTCACCAACATGGAGCTTGCAGTGCATTTGTATTCTGTGTGCCAAGTCACAGGTAGTCAACTCATTCATTCAGTGGCCAACTAACATTCTAGGTTTAGCTCTCAACTACTCAGATAATTCCCAATCTTCCGTGTGCTGTGACTGCTGCTCAGTTTTGAGTTGACCTTTCTCAAATCAATTAGCACACAAGTCTTTCCAGCATGTTATCAATTGTTACTTCTAAAGCTGGGATCATCATTCACCCCTTCCCCCGTGCTCTTTGTTTATTTATCAATGCACATTCAACTACTACTTTGTCAAATCAGTCAACATCCTTTCACGCCTTGTCACAACATTTTGCAGTCAGCACCTTTTTTATCATCCTAGATAACTACGAATCAGCAGCAAGTCCACTGGCTCATCATTCATTTCCAGGTCATTAATGATCTTGAATATACAAGCACCACACAGCTCAGCAGAACTCTATTTTTACATGTCCTGTAATGCACAAAAAGGCAGGTTTTCTTATCTTTTGGCCAGTAATTCCTTACAAAAGGTCAACTCAAACAAGACACTTATAAGATGCAAAGCCTCCAACAAGCAATTCCATCCAAAAAACTTTTGAAAGCTCAAGATCACCATCGCCTTGGAAGGAGTCCAGAAAGAGAGCCCAAAACCATGAAGCAGGGATTTATTTTATATTAAAGCCATACAAACTTGTCATTCATTTGCAGTGAAGGACTTACTAGTTCCTATCCTTCCCAGAACCTTTTTAAAGGAAAAAAGTATATATGGGTATATACATATATATACCCATTTCGGTTGCCTCGGCTCTTATGATGACTTAAGCAATAAATTGCACAAAAGATGGAGCAAATAATCAGGTTCCCCAATTCCTTTAATCTCAGAAAGGAATCTTATTTAGTGCTGGTAACCCACCATTCATTTAAATTGACTCAAGAGTCCTTCCTACTTGGCTCGAGTTCTCAAACAAGCTTTCTGAATGAAGAAAAAAGTCTTTGAAGATAAGGAGTGTTCATACAAGAAAAAAAAAAAAAAAAAAGTGTTTTTCTGCCATGGTTTTCTTTTGACTTTTATAGCCAAGAACAGTCAGAGGCAGAAATTTTATTACTGTTTTGACAGGTTTTTCTTCCCAATGCTAGTAGCACGATACACCACCTTTCTTGTGGCCTACCTCAATCTTGGTAGTATTTCCTGGCCCATATTTTTGACTTCCCTAAGGGCCTTTTTTAGACACAACCATTCTTTGAAAAATGCGTGTACTGCTGATAGACTTTTACATAGTCAGCCTTGCTGCTTCTGTTAACTACAGCCATTTTTTAGCCTTCTTAAACACATGCCGCCAATAGTGCAAGATGTAGGTCCTTAAGAGTACCAGGCCCTAACCGTCACGGAGGCCTCTGGTGATCTCCAGCTCATGCTAGACAGGATTCCACCTGGGCTAGGACACCACCACAACTGATGACATCCTCGCTCGGAAAGCCTCGAGGAACAAGGGGAGACAATACTAAGCAAGCACTGACTACTGCTCACCCAAGTTCCTGGCAAATGTACTCACATCCTAAACATTTGCTCGTCTAAACTGTCCTGGTGGGCTGAGTAGGAAATATGGCTTTGGACAATGACTAGCTGACAGCTTTTCAATACTTAAAATTCCACCCCCCCCCCCCCCAAAAAAAAAAAAAGTGCTATATTATCTTTTCAGCATATATAGACCCACCCCTGATGACTGCAGATACCGGCTTATTCATCATACTCAAAAACTAAGAGTTATTTATGTCACTGACTGTAAAATCTTTCTGTTACTGATAAGTACTGTGTTGGCCTTTCTAATCAAATATAGCTAAACAAAGAGTTAAGATGGGCACATTAGAATTGTCTTGAAAACAAAAACATGCAATGCTTGTTGAAACTTGTTTTTAAAAAAAAATGCCAAGACCAGCAAACCCAGGGCAAGACAAAACACGGTGAATTTATCAAAAAGGTTACTTGAAGTAAGGTTTCAAGTCATAAAATTAAAGATACAATATTAACTTAATACACTTCTCTATATTGTTTTTATGAGTTTCTGGGTCTAATGCACTTGGAACCATTAGAGATGCTCTGATCTTAGCTGACTTGAGAGAGCTGAGGGCTCTCAGCACACATAGTCAGCAACAGAAGAGCCCCTAGCTTGGCAACACTAGAACATGAAGAACTCCAACTACACATTTCCATGATTTCAGCTTGGAATTAAATAGTGTCCATAAATTCATGTTCAAGGGAAGTCAAGAAAAATAAGCCAACTACCAGGAAGCCAAGAATGGGGCAGCACCTACACAACCACTGGAAATACTTAATCTGAAAAACACCAGGAACTATCATCTTGTACTGGCTCAACTGAAGCATTTAAAACATTTCTCTGACCAAGGCAATGACACTATTTAATTTGTTGAGAGTAGTACCAGGGCTACTTATTATACCACCTAAAATATGGCTAGCATAAAAGCATTATAAGGATAAAGGATCAAAGAAAAGGTAAGCTGGCATGAAAAGCAATTCTCTGCCTGGTCACACAAACTGCCTATTCAGCTAAAATCTTAACAGAAGCAAACAAAAACCTACAGAATACTGGGAAAAGGGAAACTTCCAGATGCCTTTGACAGTGGCAAACAAAACACAGCGCAAACAGAGCACAGAGCAGAGGCCTCCAAGTGACCAAGAGCAGCTCAGAGCCCTTTTTGACCTGGCCTACACCAGCCCCAGGACCATCACAAGGACTTCTGAAAGACTTCCCTGACTTGCAGGAACCCAGCCCTTGTCCTGCAGGTTACTGCATGCAGGGCATCTTCTACAAGGTCCAAAGAGCACAGGCAAAGACCAGGAGCTATCAGCTCTGCTCACTGAAGTGAAACACCCGGCTAAGATATTTGGTGCAGAAAGTGATAGGAAACCCAGACTACTATAAGCATTAAAGCAAAGCGCTAGACTCAGCATTTCCTATAAAAAACATCAAAACCACCACAAAAGATTAGTCATGTTAACATCTCCTTCAATTTCAGACATTACTAGTATTCAGAACCAAGTGCACATTCAGTAGTCAAAGTTCCTTCAAGTGGAAGGCAACTAAAGGAACATAAAGATAGCTGAAGGACTCCCTTCTTTTCTGGAAAGCAGCTTCATGGCATTCAAGCTTCAAGTGACTAACCCAGGCACATCAAGCCAAAAAAAAGAACAAACCAAAAGCCTTTTTCCTGACAAATCCTCTGCTTGCCAGATCTCTGAACATAAATTGGCTCTTCCTCCCTCCACACCACATGAGCTGTCATGGTTCAGCTACATACTTTATGCAAGTCAGCTACGCTAGTTCTCCACTCTGAAAAACTATCCTGGTGTGACCTTTTACTTTTTTTTTTTTTTTTTTTTTTTTTTTTTCATTTGGGAAAGGGACAAGGAAGAGCAGGGGAGAAGGAAGCACAGAAAGGGTATTGACTAAGAACATAAAACAAAGGCTAATTACAACTGATACACACATTATTAGTTCTAATACTTATGAAAAGTGTTAAAATTTCCATCTTGAACCATCTCCAACTGACCTTTCTCTGAGTTGATTTACAGCCAGAACTACAGAGCACACTGCCTTCCTTACTGCCTTCTAGAAGCCTCTTGGCTGAAGGACACATGTAGGAGTCCAAGAAAGCTCCAATTGATCTCACCTGTTACTAAGGTTTCAGGTAAATCACTCCTTAATGCATCCCTGACACAGCTAGTTGATGCCACTTTCTTCTCAAACCAAGCTTGGCCATCTAAATCCTTTCCATTAAAGGTAGTAGGAGCCAAGTGCATAAATACCTTGGAGAACCTGTCTCTCTGAGAGCTTAAATGCAGCCTTTGAAAGCCAAACCCCTAAATGCTCCCATTCCTCTGGCGGCCTTAGAACCATAAGCAGTCTTTTCTCAAAAGCAGGTGGGAAAGATTAAATAGATATCTTATCCTCCCCAGCTGTATTCGCAAGCTCTTGTACTTAAACCTAGCCAAAAAACTTGTCTGAACTAGTGAGCTTTAGAACAGGAAGCTAAAAGCTACATAAATTAACCCTTAACCTGAAATAAAAGCAAATCCAACAGAATTAATTGCAGTCCGTCCTCTGTTGGTTATAAGCTCTTGATTTTGTCTAGGGTGACTCTCACATAAAAGCAACCCCTATGTGTTGAGGTAAATATTCTTAAAGAACCTTTTCTCTCTTAAAGCATATATAAGCATGGCAGGGGGCAGGAATTGCACATGTTAGTAACACAATACAAGCAGAGTGATGTAAGAATCCTATGTTAGAGAAGCACTACAACACCAAGGCATTCCCCATGAAAACCTTTATCAAAGAGCAGTGTAGTTCCTCATCTTTTGACAATAAGACACACTGTACAGCAATGCTAAATTCAGGATACAGAATTTTTTCTTAATACTGGCTTTTCTAGACAGAGTGAGGGGGGAAAGCACAGGATTTTGTAGAGCATCAGGCAGAACTTACAAGGAGCAACTGATCTGTCACAATTCCCATGCTGGGAGCAGCAGGAGCAGGGTCAGTCCATGGGGGAAGCCAGGCAGGACTGACGGCCACGACACAAGCAGGGCTCCCCGCACAGAGCAGCCCCCAGCACTGCAGCCCTGCAAGCAGAGCACATTCCCCAGCACCAACCAGCCCTGGGGCCCAGGGACTGCCCTGGGAACAAGCCACATCCAGGGGCCATGCGGGACAGCTGGTCAAGTCAGGACCCACAGAGGAGAGGGCTGGGCACAGACCTACCCATGTCATTAGCACAGAGCTCACCTCAGGGTCCTGGGGGATAATTAAAGCCTACCCGGACTCACTGTAGCAATTAGACAGATTCAACAGCAAATAGGTAAGAATGTCACCCCAATGGAACTACCCTATGGATGCCTAGAGATCCCCTGCAGCAGTCTCAGGGCTATCATGCACCTTTGGACACCCAACACCCCGCCACCGACCAACACGCACCCAAGGGGCAGCACAGACAGTACCACCTGCAGGCAGGAACAGCTGGGCCTGGGGTCACTCCACACGTCTGCCAGGGCTCGTAGGGCACAGCTGAGCCCAGGAACCCCGCACTGCCCACTGCCAGCCTCCCCCAGCACCTACCCCCACAGCAGAGAGCCGGGAAGAGCAGCAGGATGGGACCTTTTCAAACCCATGAGCAATCCTGGGGCTTCCACAGTGTAATAGCTAAACCCTTCAAGTGTTGAACACAACCTGCAGCATAGACTTCCATCAGCATCCACTGCTTTTCCTTAGAGTTGCTCCCAGGACCATCATACCAGGAGCACATAACATCTTCAAGCAAGCTTTATGGCCACTACCTTTTTTTTTTTTTTTTTTTTTCCTTTTCCTCCCCCTTCTTTAAAAGCAGTTGGCATTCTTTTTTTCTTTTTTTTCTTTAAAAAAAAATCTATGTAAAACAAGCAGCATATAAATTATCATTTGCCTCAGATAATTACTATGTGCATAGCAATAGCAGGAAGACTAGTGCAAATGTTTTCCAGCTCTTAAAAAAAGAATGCTTCCTTTGCAATAGATAACTGAATTTTAATTTAGGTAATTCAGACTACTTATAAGCAACAAAAACCACGCATATTCATGAGATCTGGTTTACTATAATCTTTTTCTCATGTTCTGCATCTGTGAATACTTAAAGCGCTTGAGTTTGCATTCAGGGACAATTATACAGAAATCTCAGAGTAGCAGCAGAGTGATTTGTAGGTGAGGGTTTCACAGCAAACCCATTCATTTTCTTCCACAGGGCTGGGGCACAAGGACTGGGATTGATGCTGCCACTCAGATTTCCCAAAAAATTCTTGGCTAATGAAGACAGAAATCAAGGTCATGACCATAAGGGTCAAAACAGTGATTTATAAATGCGTTCACTTGACTAGTTAGCAAAGGTCTGAGGAAAAAAGCTAAAATTAAAGCAAGCAAACAGAATGGTTAGATTCTATGTAAAGAATTATTTCTTGGCGGGGAGTGGGGGGTGGGTATGTGTTTTGGTCACCCTGCCTTCACACCCACAGGGCTCCCCCAGTTCTCTCTTGAGATTTGCACCAAATTTTCTGGAACTCTAAGTGCTCACTCTGCAAAAGTCCCTTTTCTCTTTAATATCTCTAACCAAGCATCTTCCTAGGTCCTCTTTCCTCATCCCTCATTCTGTTAGAGTTGACCCTTTTTAGCACAAGTATTCCTCAAATGAAAACAAGCTTTTATTTCCTAAATTAAGCCGTAGGGAGCATGAATGAAAGCTGCAAATAGGCAACAGGGACAAAAAGTGAACACGGAGGGGAGAAATCCTGCCCTGCATCTGCAGGCAACTCCTGGGACCTCCTGCTGCAAGACAACTTGTGACACACATGGGACAACTGCTCTGCAACCATAAAACCAGCTGGTGCAGGAAACTGCCCTTCTGGCCTAACACAGGTCTGACTTCCCTTCTGTGGCCATACCAGATGAGCACTGCTGGTGACTGTCACTAGCCAGGTCAGGAGAGGATATGCCAGGTACTTGTAAAATGGGGCGTTATCACCGCATTTAAAGGGGCTCAGGCTAACATTTCCTCTGGTTGGTCTCACTCTTGGCCATATGACTACCCCAAAAGCCACTCACAGTGCTGCAAATGCTCAGTTGAGTCTGAGAATGTTTCATATGTTAATGGCAGAGCAACTTAAAATATACCTTTATTTTTTTTTTAATTAACTACATAAGAGAATCATCCTCTCTATCACACTGGAGAGCAAAATCCCTGGCAAGATGACTGGCCAGCAGGATTTGCCATGTCAGGCCTGCTAAAGACTAGAGGCCTAGGAGGCCCAGGCTTGACAAGCCTGCTCGTTCTTGTGCCTTTTTCCTGCATCTCAGTACACACAGTGACTACTGCTTGCCCACAGATCCAAATGCATAGGAGGGCACCAGGTGAAGGAAGGGGAAGAAGCTGACACAGCCTTGGCCCATGTATCACTACCTGGCACTGACCAGTGGACAGTGTTCAGGAGAGCCACAGAAACCTCACACAGGAAAACCCTGCCAACACATGTGTTAAGCTGCATCTCTTGGGTATAAATATTAGACATTAGACTACAGAGGAGCTTAAAATATGAAATAACGAGAAAGAGTTTCAAGAATTCAATATTAGGAAAAGTCCATTTTGGAAACCACCCTGAGCAGCAGCGCAGCTGGCAAGCAGAGCTTCAGGGCTGCTTCCCTGGCACGGCCGCACTGGGAGCAGCCCAGCTCAGCAGGGAGGCACCTTCTGGGCTTGTCCTCATGTCCCTGTTACCCATCTCACAGGGCCGCACCTCCCCTTGGGGCTTAGAAACACCTTAAACAAGATGCAATCTCCGTTAAAGATCTAACTGCACTAAAGCAACTTCCTTTGACAAAGTTACCATGGAAAACGTGACAAGCAGATATTTTTGCTTTGTGGTGTCAGATTTAGATCTGTTTTATGCTCTCAAACAGATCTGAAAAAATTCCAAGATTTTTGTTAAACAAAAATTTTCAGCCTTAAGAATGTCTTACAGAGGCATTACAAACCACCAGTGAACAACTACAATATCTACATGCCTTAGGTTTTTGTAAGCATCAGCTCAAAAACAGAATAGAAGGAATAACTTCTGAACTACAAAGAAATCAAACCCTTAACAGATATTACCTAGATTGGCTAACTAACTATATATATATATATATATATTTTCTCCAACGTGAGACACAGCAGGTTGCTGAGTTGACCAGTCCCTCCTTATACAGGTCAAACAGAGGTGAACATCACTTGAGCCAAGTCTCAGGACTTTTGTCTCTGGAGACAGTAGGAAAATGGATTCTGTTCCTTTTCACGTATTTCTCACTTACTTCACATGAAATGAGCAAACACTCCCACAGGAACCCTTAAAACAAACCAGCATGCTTTGGACATAGAAACCCATTTAGCATGCTGTGGGGAAGGATAGCCCTTTCCTTTGCACCCCAAATCCCATGAATATTAACAAAAACAATAGGGATTGATCTGTAGTACGCCACACAGGAATAGCCTGACACAATTTGTTGTCCTCATATGAGGAAATCTTCACTGCTGACTGAAGAATTTGAAGAAGCAGAAGAAAAAAAAAAAAAAACACCATTTTCTGGATTAAATGCTCTTTAAATGCTCTTTCAGTCTGCCCATACTGCCAAAACTGAGGTGTCCAACTCCAGGACAAAGTTTAGAAAAAAACCTATTCCATAAGATAAAAATCACAGTAAAAGACCTTCATACAAACAGATACAGCCACATGTATATAAGTTGCACAGTTTAGAGTCAAAGACATATACAAAAATGGAGATATTATGTTTAATGTTGTCACTAACATACCCCAGCAGGGTCAAAATCTTTTGCGAACATTTTGGGAGTCCAAAGAAGAAAGAATACTTCTAATCTGACAAAAGATAAAAGTACATTCAGCTCCTACCAACATTATATTAGAAAGAAAGAGAAGAAAAGATCCCACAGACTGAAGAGAAAAATTGCACAAGAAAAAGGCTTAAAAAAAATTTACTAAATCAGACCCAATATCAAATCAGTTTTTTAAACCCCCTTTAAATAAGCATAACAAATAATCTGTACCCACAAACACACCCCTTGTACCTGCTAGAGTAGATAACAAGGCCAAAAAGGACCACCTGCAGCAGGAGAGCATTAAATAACTGCCTGGCTCAAGTGTTGACCATTGATAATTTGTCACCTCTGACAGTGCAGCCCATGCTTCCTTTTAAAGGGGTCATTCAATGCTGTAGAAAGAAGAGTGTCCATTTAGAATCATTTTTACCAACAGACCCGTGTTTTGTTGATGCTTTTGCTCTAGAGCTGCAGTGTCCTCTGTACAGTTGTCATCCAGGCTGGGCTGAAAATCGGGAACTCCCTGTTGTTGTTCCCCCCAAAATAAAGACCCCTGGGAGTCTTTCAAGCACTTCTGAAGTTCAGAAAAAATATTTCTGCCATCCATAAGATGTTTATATCTTTAATATGTAAAAATTGAATACTTAAAAAAAAGGTTAAGGGTTACCTATCATTTCATTTATCAGTCCTATATCATTATACATATTCTTTAGAAATCCATAAAGAAAATCAGACATAGCCAAGAGAATTGCTTTCCTAAAAGCTCCTTACATTGCAGGAAATGTGGGCTCGCTCCTCCAGAGAATTTGATGCCTTCCACACAATTCACAGCAATCATCACAAAATAGCTTGAAAGGTTTAGACTGAAGCCAGAGCAACATCTCAGCGGTTTTAGAAAAACAAGATCGTGAGCTCTTCTGACCCATTTGAAAGACATAACATGTATTATATATCTGTAAAATCCCTCCTTTATCCTTGACTCAGCTTTTATAAAAGATGGGTATTCACTTTGAAGAAAATAAAGAGATATTAGAACATTTATTTGGGAAAAAAAAAAAAAGGACTCATTGACCTCGAGGAGTTGAGCATGCCTAAATAGATTAAGCAACTTCATCTACTTGTCCTAATATAAGCTCAGAAGTAAATATTTTCTGCACCCAGAATAATTTTGAATGTGGTATCAAGTAATGGTTGATCTTTTCAACTTGTACTTTTCAGTAACACCTTTCAAAAGGTTTCTGTGTGATTGTGCACAAGGAGACACACGGTAAGAGCAGGCTGTGCACAGCAGTCACAGACACAACTGCCAGGTCTGCCCTCAGCAGCAGGGATTACTCACAGCAAGGAGAGAACATGCTCGGAGCTTCACCAGATAATTCAGTTAGACCAAGCACTCCAGGCTAACTGCAAAACCAGCCTGAGATACAAACCCAGACCCTCTACAAAGAAAAGCTGATGACATTTCAGAGCTCTATGAAACTAAGAGACCATAATCTGCTGCCATATCTGAATTTATATACTTTTGTAACTTTTAGAATCCTCCTGAGCAGGAAATATTACATATTTGTCATAACTATGCAAAATACATATGCAAAATACTATGCAAACACATTTACAACAATGCTCAGATTCGAGAAGTCATAAAAAAGGAAAATGCAGCGGAAAAAAAGAAAGCATCCAATAAAGGAAGCCCTGGGGGAGCAGAGCCAGGCAGGAGACATAATGACCATCAGTTACCAGACATAAACTAGCCATGGTGCATGTCAGCTTACTACTCTACCTAGAATAGCTGGGCTCCATCAAAACTGGTCAGGCCTCTAAAAGAAACAGTGCGAGAAAAGGAAAATACTCCTATCCTAAATGTGAGATAACCAGTTGGCGCATAAACTACTTTATTCTTTTATATAATAAAATATAAGCAGCTACATTTGCTTCACTGTTCTAAGCCCAGAATAAATCATACAGAAACGAGGCACAACTTCTCTCCTGGCTGCAAGTCAAAAACCCTCCCTGAAAAATGCACCAGAAGCAACAGGGCTGCACGGGGCGAGAGCAGCTCAGCACCTGCCGCCATGTCTGCATTTGCTGTACGCTGTAACTGGTAATGCAAATGAGGAAAATCTGATGAAAAAATTGACCTTGCCTCGGGCCCCATCTCACAGATAGCTTCTCCTAAATAAGCATAATTTCTTTTGAGAAGCACTTTTGGGCACGGCGACCCCTGCAAAACAGCTGGAACAAACATAATTTGGGGGTCGATTACTTAGCAGAATATCTTGGGTTGAAATAATAAGAAAACGCTTTGGGTTTTGTTTGTGTTTACCGTTTTCTTTCTCTCTCCCCGCACTGCACACTTTCCAGTTCCTCTCTTTTCCTGCCTCCTCCTTTCCCTCTCTCTCTACCTCCTCACCCTCCTCCTCCTCTTCCACCTTCACATCTGCACTCATCTCTCCTCTCTCCTTGGCCACTCTCTGTCCTCTCGAATGCCATTAGGAAAGATGCCGAATGAGTCTGCAAGGGGCCATCCCCACTCCATGCTCCCCCTGCGCTACAGCACAAAGAACAGCAGTCGCTTGTATCCCAGAAGTGGTTTATTTATCTCAGGGGATTACAGTTTACACAGAGGAAGTAAAAGATTACGCGGACTGAGTCCTTTCAAAGCAAGGGCTCAGCCTCTCTGAGCTGCAAGGAGAAGGAGATCCCACTTGGCCCTTGCTCCTGACACTCCTTCTTCCCATTTCTCTTTTTCCATCCAAAAATTCCCTTCGCGTGGCACATGGGGAAGGCAGCGTGGGCCTGGACTGGTGCCGCTTCTTGGTGGGACGGGAAGGGCAGGAGCCGGAGGCTGGGATGGCAGCCAGGGCAGGCCGCACCAGCACACAGGATGGCGCCTGGATGGAGCTGCTGCTCTGTGCAGGGGAGACCCGCGGCGCCAAGGACACTGTTCTCATTCCTCCTTTCGTATTACAATGACTTTTTCCCATTTTATGCAGGCCGCAGCGCTTGGCAGTGACAAGACCAGCCCGGGTGCAACTCGAGGCCAGTGTGACCTTAACCCCACAGCACCAACCTCCCAGCTCAGCCTGTCTGGAGCAGCAGGGGGGCGGACGGCCAACCTGCAGCGTCTTTCATTTACACTCTCCGGGTTGATGCTATTGCTCGTCCTAACATGGCAGGCATGATTCTGAGAGACCAGAAAACTTCAAACAACAATACCAAAACCTTTATTGATTTTCTATCTAGAATTTTTAATATGTAGCTTCAGCAGCGGGGGGCCTCCCCTCTCCGACGTTTCCTGGAGCGGGCGCTTCCCACGCAGGCCGGGCCGGCGGCGGCGGCGGTTAACGGCCGCTGTGGAGGGGCCGGGCGCGACCCGCGGGCGGCCTCGGGGCGCGGGGGCGGAGCGTCGGGCGGCCCCGCCCCCTCCCGCGCTGCCCCGTCCCCAGAGACGTCGCGCGCGCTCCGCGCCGCCATTGGCTGTTGGGCCCGTCCGTCACGCGGCGCTGGCGGGAGGCGGGCGCTGCCCCGCGCGCGTCCCCGCCCTGCGCAGTGCCGGGAGCGGCGGTGCCGGAGCGCGGCCCCATGGAGCGCTGCCCGCCGCCGCGCGGGCGCCCTGGCCGCCCGTCCCGCTGACTCGGCCGTGCCGCCTGCGCGGGGGAGCGAGGTGCGGGCACGGCGCGGGGGGCGGCGGGGTCCCCGCGGGTGGTGCCGGCACCCCGCGCTGCGCGGCTCGCTGCCGGCAAGCCCGGGCATGTCCGGCGGGGCGCCCCGCGCCTGCGCGGCGGCCCCGGGGCGGACGGGGTAAAGGTGGTGAATGGCTTCAGGTTCTCCCTTTCTTTCCCCGGCGCAGATGATCGGCGGCGCGGCGGGCGCGGCGCTGCTGCGGGCGCTGCTGGAGCAGGAGGCGCGCGGCCCGGCGCGGCTCGGCGGCCGCCTGCGCGACTGGGCCGCCCGCGAGCTGCTCAGCCTGGCGCAGTTCTTCGCCTGCCGCACGGAGAGCTTCTCGCTGGCCGTGCACCTCCTGGACAGGTTCCTCGCGAGGGTCAAGGTGGGTCGCGCCCCTGCCAGGCCCGCCTGGCGCCCGGGAGCTGCTCCCAGCTCCCAGCGTTTGGCTGCGCTCGGCGCTCAGGATCGCGTCTCTGACGGGTGCGTCCCTGAACAAAACCCAGCACCTCAGATGGACTGAGTGAGAATATGATGGTTGGCAAGATAGGCTGCAAAATAAGCTGTAGGATAAGTACCCTGACAGCCGTGGAGTAAAATCGGGTCCATTTTCTAAAATATTCTGGGCAGAAGCCACCAAGTGCAGTTTTTGAGGTCCTGAAGGCTCCTGATGAAGATATTCTAGAGCCTGCTTAAACTGCTTGGGCCTTCCTTAAAAGAGAGGGTTTTGCCAATCTGCTCCTGAAATGAATGAGGCAGAACTTGCAGTGTGTTGAAGGCCTCTTCATGTAATGAAACAAAGGGAGCCATGTTTGTGAATAAAAATGTCATCTTTCAATATTTATTTTTTAAAATCCCCTTTTTTCTTTAAATATCTCCTTTTATATATAATATATAGTTCAGTTTGTTACATGGTCTGGTAAAATTCTCGATCTTGGAAAGTAACATGACACACTGATTTATTTTTAGGTCCAGCCTAAATATTTAGGATGTGTTGGACTCAGCTGTTTCTACTTGGCTGTGAAGGCAACAGAAGAAGAGAGAAACATCCCCTTAGCCACTGACTTGATTCGAATAAGCCAGTACAGATTCACTGTTTCTGATATGATGAGAATGGAGAAAATCATATTAGAGAAGCTGTCCTGGAAAGTGAAATCTACAACAGCATTCCAGTTTCTGCAACTCTACCATTCACTCGTTCAGGAGAATTTAAGCTGTGAAAGGTAAAATGCCTAAAAGCCCATTCTGCTGTGACTGCAGATGCGGGAAACCTACATGGGAGTTAGGGGGAAAAACAACACAAACAACTGAAGTAATTTCTATCCATAAAAGGTGAAAATGAAGGAAAACTCCTCCTTTTCTTGCTAAACATGACAAATGTGAACAGTTCTGGTTTGAACTTGAAATGTTGTTTGCTTAAAGAGACCCAAGAGTATTGCTCTCTGAGCATAAAATTGGACTTGCTGAACAGCCGTGGTATTAACCTCTGCTCACACTGTATTAGGTATTGCCTCATTGCAAAGATTTCAGAATCTTCTGTCTTAGAAAGATGTTCCTTGTGCTACAAACATTTGAAGTCCTTTTTAGCCAGGCTGTTGTGACAGTGCAACTTTTCCATGTAGCCCATGGCATTAGGACTGCAGGGCAGAAACCCTGCAACTTCTGGACAAGGAGGCCCTTATTTAAATCAAGGTCACTCTAGCCACTTGTGTGAGCTACCAGCGTGGTGCTGTCTTGATTAAGTTTGCTTTCTTCTGTGACATTCACTCACTGCTTTTATTGTAGGAGAAAATATCTGAATTTTGAGAGACTTGAGACCCAGCTTAAGGCCTGTCACTGCAAAATCATGTTTTCTAAAGCCAAGGTAAATGAAAGTCTTGGAAGTGCAAAGATAATATAAGACTACTGAAAGATAAAGAAATGGCATCCAAAAATCATCACACTTTGCTCTCTCCCCAGCCTTCTGTCCTGGCACTGTCGATTTTGGCACTAGAGATAGAAGAACAGAAACTACAGGAGTTGACAGAGGTGTTGGAATTCCTGCAGATACATTCCAAGGTGCGGATACATTGAGCTTGAGTGAGGGAAGGGCGAGAAATACATGAGAGCACCTATTCATAGGGGAGAGGGTTGGTATGTTTACATAGATGTTTCTGCTGTCTTTTCTTCCATCTGGCTTGGCATCTTTCTTCTAGGTGAAGAACCTAAAAATGCTTATGTGAAGTAAGCATTTAATGTATTAACCTGTCTGGGATTCTGCTTTGCTCTTCAGATAAACAGCAGAGATTTGACCTTCTGGAAGGAACTGGTGTCCAAGTGCCTTACTGAGTATTCCTCAAGCAAGTGTTCCAAACCAAACATCCAGAAATTAAAATGGGTTGTGTCTGGACGTACAGCACGGCAGCTTAAACACAGCTATTACAGGATAACACACCTCCCTACAATTCCAGAGACCAGCTCATAATAGGTAGCAATCTGTCAAATCTGCTTATGATAATGTGCAAGTGATTAGCTGTGAAATACTTCAAAACTTGGAATTCTGTAGCCTGTTGATCCCAACCTAGTGGGCCTGTCTTAGACTGATCCATTTTTCATCCAGAGCATGTACCTACAGGAATGGCAAGCTAGTATGTTAAGATCTGAAGTAGGAACTGATCCTTTGGTGTCTGGTGAGCCCAGAACTGTGATCTACAGACCTTGGGACCTCATTCTGACTAAAATACGGGATAAAACTAGCAAAAAGGCAAAGGAAGAAATTCAGCTCACACCTACTCTGGAGGGAATTGTGTAACAAAAAGCAGTTAGCTACTAGAATGTGCATCACTTGAACAGTCGAAGTGAGCTATTACAAGGTAGACAGTTTTCTGCAGGTTCACTTGTTAAACTGTCCGCACCCTAAACTCCAGAAACTGCCATTCAGTTACTTGTATTGAAATTATTTGTATTTTCTTAACTGTGTAGAAAACATCCATTACTTCAAAATCTAGTTGTTAATTCTAAAGGCTACAGTATTTTCTGTAGCAGCTGTTATCGTCCTGTATTAAAGCCTGGTGCTTTATTTGCCTCTTCTAGAAAGCCTTTGAATTGACTATGTTTTTTCCCTTGCAGGAGTACAGTAAAACCAACAGATGACCATCCTGTGGCCTAGTTTACAAACTGCTGAAGATTTGAGAAATGAAGTCCGAAACATGGTCTAAATGAAGAGCTCAGTTGATTAAAAAAAAAAAAATACGTAATGCTTCAGACTCTAGATCCTTCTGGCAAAGGATATCTTGTCATGATGATGACAACAGGGAATATTCAGTGTCAGGTTTTAGCCTTATTTGTTAGGTTGTTTGCTTTTGAAACAGTGAAGCACCACAACACTGATGCACAGAACTCTTAACACGATATAATCTGTAGGGCAGCTTGTGTAGTCTAACCTTGGTTTACTGTAAGTGCAGGTGCTGAAGCAGGTTTTTGATTCAGTTTTGGAAAGCTATAGAATGTGAGGAAAAGATCCCATGCAGTACCCTAGTAGGGCTGTTTCTTAAACCAAAAACCATACGGCTTGGTACTAATGAGAAGAGCAAATGCGTAGCCATCAACCAGATGTGTCAGGTGTGGGGTGTCCTGGGGCCTTGTCGTGCTTGTGGGGCACTGTTGTTCAATGTACTTTCATGAAAAAGGAGGCTGGGTGATGGTGTTGGCTGTGTGGGACAAGTCATTTGAGTAGGAGAGAATGTATGGAAGTTACTTGATTGCCTTGAAAGAGCAAGTACGGGGCACTGCCTTACTAGGTTCACTACTCTGTAAGAAACGTAGCTTACTGAGATGGTGAATGATACAGAAATTTAATGAAACATAAGAAAGGCTGAAGGAAATTCAATGAGTCACCTGCCTCAGATGTGAAACCAGTCTTCCATGGTGCAGTTGTACAAGACAAGGAAAGGGCTGATACTGAGCATGGATGTTTTCATATGCTCTGTAAGAGTGTGGATGTCTTCCCCATACCCGCCCATAAGTAAGAGTGATCTTGCTGAGAAACACTGGAATTTACTTCAACTGCTCTCTTTAATGGCAAGCTTCATTAAAATACAACTCTTTCCTGAAAATGAGGTCAGTATTTTAAGAGGATTATCATATCGCTGGTGCTAAGGTGGAAGGGATGAGTGTTACAGCAGGTCAGATGGATAGTTGTGCTGGGGGAATGTTGCTGAAGAGCTTTTGAATTCTATGACACTGTAAAGAGGAGCTATTACTTACAGCCTGTTATTAAGCGAGGACCATAGGAACTGCCTGAGCAGGGAAGGAGAAATGTGAATGCTGTGAAGATGGTGTGGGCCTAGATGTTAGCCTACCAAACCTATCTTCTTTATCTTAATAGCTGCTGAAGGAATCATTTTCCTTCACTATCTCAAACAGAAACTGTAGTTAAACATTTCACAAAAGATTTCATACCGAAGTGCTGTGCTGAACAAATCAAAATTGCCCTCGAATGGTCAGGGTTTGAGATGGGGCCATGTGTCTTGCCCCCACTGCGTGCACTGGGCACTGCCACACAGCAGCCGTGCACTGCAGAGAGCAGCCCTCGTGTTCTGGAAGAAATGGGTAAGGATGCACTGTGCAATGTAATGGTGGTGTCATGCCTCATTATTAAGAGATGTACCTTTTAATAAAACATGGAAATGTGGTCAACTGAGTAACTTCTCTTAATTATTAGGAAACTTCTTACTTGGAAACCTGTACCTGTGCAGTGCCTGGAAAAAAAATACAAGTGCATTCAGGAGGAGAGGGGTTAGTGAGAGCTTCCTTTATTTGAGCAGGTTGAGGCTGAAGAAGGAAGGCTAGAGAACCAACGGCTAAGACTCACTGTCCTTGATAATTTTATTTCCACTGAGCCTGTCACCTTTCCAAATCCAAAGAAAGGAAAAACCATCTAGACTAAAAGACAACAGCGTATCTGTCTTAATGTGATGATATTTCAAGTTGGCTGAGGCTTTCTTAAATTATTTTTCTAATATTGCTTACTCATAGTCTGACATCCAAATCTAATTGTAATATCAAGATCCAAGTCTTTGCTCCAAGCAAAAACATTGCAATCCAGTTTGCATTTTATTTGGCATTTCAAGCAAGATGAACTTCGCTGGCTTTCCCCTAGCCTAAATTACTTCCGGGGCTCTCCTTAATTACAGCAGCCCCCTTGCATACTAAGAACTTAGTGAAGGTATAAAACCTCTAGACACAAATCAGCTTTGGATGCTGACTGTTATTTTCCTTTTCCTAATAATGAGAAAAATTCTTTATAATCCAAATATATTTTCTGAGCATACCTTACAAGCAGGGGAGTTGACAGTCATAGAAGGTTTGTAATGACTTGAGAAGTGTTTAGCACTTGCTGGTGCAATAGGAAAGTGCTGGACAGGATTACAAGCAGTTGTCCCCAGCCTTATTTTTTTTTTGTCATATGTTAATGGAAATAATGATGTAAATTTAATATTTAAATGCTAACGGCTCAGCAATGCAGTGATTTTTTTTTTTTGGCAATTTCTTACCAGCGAAGGGACTTGAGAGCCTAACTGTACACAGTAATTTCAGTGCTCGTAATGGAATTCAGTTTGGCACTAATGCTTCCTTCCTCTGTTAGTCTGGACACAACATTAGCTGTTTATAGTGCTGTTGATGGAGCAGTTCTCAAGTGCATCTTTAAGTGAATAAATAGAAAGTCATAATGTCCACATGTAAAATTAAAATACCAAATCAGGCAACAGCCAAGTTTAAAGTTTGGCTAATAAATTTTAAAGTATTTTTAAAGAAATCTACAACTGCCTATTCTTTGATACCTAAATAAATTTGGTGGTTGTGAATAGATGGAAGATATAACTTCCTAGTTTGGGATTTGTATTTCTTTAATAGCTTCTTATGAATTCTGTCATTTCAAGAATCATTAAATATTCCTCTCATTTCCGAATTTCAAATACTTGCACTGATTTTACATTAGTAGTTATTTATATAGATGCTTTCACCTGATCTTTCTGTCTTCTGCTATCACTTACTTAACCTAGCAGCTAGGATTAAACAGTAGCCCTATAATCAACAAAGCAATGGATTACAGAACCTTATTTTCTGCAAGATGCTATAGTTACTTTATTAAAATCACTATTTTAGAATGAAATTTACACCTTCCTAGAGAACTCTGAGTGAGCCTTCCTATAATCCTTCCTGTTGCAAGAAAAAATGTTAAGCATCTTGCTTCCAGGGTCTATTCTTCAAAATTTAGTAGAGATGACATTCTCATACAAAGCCAAATGGTATACTTGTACCTAAGTAGTTCAAAATAATGTAAGAAAAGATGTGATTTTTTAAAGAATATACCTTTTTTTTTGTATTTTGTCTATAATAGTTTAAAGTTATCCCAGCTTAAAAATCAGCTGCTGACACTTTGTCTTGATGCTGCTCCAAGAGGTCTTCTTTCTCTCCTAGGAAAAAGTAATCACCAATTTTCTGCTGAATAGATCACTGAAGTCTTCACATGGTTATATATCCCAGTCCTTAAGTGCACTGTATAATTCCTTCTAAAGAAGACAGTTTACTTTTCAAGACTAGAAAAGTCTGGTCCTCCTTTGGTATAATTTCCAGAAATCTCTGCCCCACTGAAGTCAAATCCAGGATTCTGAGGGAGATAAAAGAAAAAAAAATGTAAATAGATTGCAGTTACTGCAGATGTAGAAATCAGGTAGAAATCAGATTTTTTTTTTTTAAACTTTCTGGGACTTTAGCAAGGACATACAGCTATCATCCTTGTTATGCAAAACTGTCATGGCTCTGAAATTCTGCTTGGAAAATGCACCAACAGATAAATCTTGAAGCACCATAGTTAGGTTGTCTGCTGAACAAAAACACACGGGCAGTAACCCAGGCTTCTAACTTGCCTCTCTTTGGAATCGCTCCAGGGTGAGTTTCCTCTGCATCTGGTCCTGTACCCAAGGATCAGCAGCGTATTCATTTTCTAGCAGAGATGTCCAGCAATTTCCAGCATCTCGGTTTGTCTTTGTAAGAACGATTCGTATCAGTTTCCGATCCTCTGTTGAATGAAGATATTGAAAGGAAAAAAGAAAAAAAAAAGACTTATTCCTATAGTGATACTGCTTTTATGTTGTTTCACTGAGTTCACCATTAACAAGTGAAAATGTGGGATTAAATCACTTAATGAAAAAAAAAATCAATTCTTAATGCTGATGCCAATGTGGCTATTACTAAATAATGAAGAAATGGAAAAGCTCAAGTAAAGACAACTATACAGCCACCACCCTTTTTCGCCTTTGAAACACCAAAGCTGTTCTGGATTAGAATACAGCTTCTAAGTACCTCTATGGCAAACCTAAACTAAGTTGGGGGGTGTACCTGGCAAGAGATTTAGATATATGAAGAGATTCATGTGTACAGCTCAGATAAGGCACTAACTACAGGTTTCAAGTCAGGCCGGCAGCTTTAGAGAACATTATTACTGGTAAAAGTCAGAAATGAATTTAAGTGACATATGCAGATATAATAATCTTTTCTTTAAAGGTAGACAATACACTTAGATCCATTGAATATATTGAAATAACATCTCAGAGTTATCATGTAAAACATCTATCACTAGCTGAATAAACACAGCATGGGAAAGTGCAATTTCAAAGTTATTCACATATTGGGAAAAAGTACTTGACAGTTCAGATTTTCATGATTAAGTCACTAAGTCATTAATCAATGTTAATTTTAGTTGGAAAGCAAAAATCATGCCTTGAGAAATGTTTGTAAGATGTACAGTCAACACAGGCATTTCTCGATCACCTGTAATCTCTATGTTTTTTTGCAATGCCTCTACTTAAATCACTTATCACACAAAAAGGCCAGAAAATTAGTATATAATGCTGACCATCTCGCAATTAAATTTGCATCCCCTTAGTCAAAGAATAATGACAGCTCATGTTACTCTACATATGGAGAATCAGAACCAAAATCAGAAAAAGTCATCTTTTTCTTAACAAAACACTCCTATTACTCTGTAACATATTTCTACTCCTGCAGAGAATTTCTACTCCTTTCAAAATGTCACTTCAGAAACTGGTTATTACCTAATGTCCATGTTCCTTCATCAGCTACTGTAGAGTCAAAAAGTTTACCCTGCAAAAGACATGTACAATATTACACAGGAGGAAAACCAGAGCAGTGTCCAGCTCACGAGCCTTTGCCAAGTGTCACTCCCTGCTTGCTGACAGACAGTCTAGCCCTACAAACCCACACTTGCTCCTGGACTAGCAAAGAACTAGTTTACTACAGAAATATATGCGTGTATTGTAGAAGTCAGGTATTTAATATGGTAAAAATACATGCCACGGTTTCAGTGGCTCCGTTCAAGGCTAGGCCTGTACTCTCGGGGTAAAGCCATTTTTAACTGTCCTGCCTTCATAACTGCGGGGCCTGCTGGGGCCACGCGCACCCATGACGCAGTGTCAATACGCGGCGATACCAGGAATTTACTGCTCATTTCCACGCGAAACTGTAACTAACCCTGCCCGCGCTCCCGCCCCCACGGGCTGACGCTGGAGCAGCTCCTTGGCCGCCAGTAAGGAGGGCCCCTTTCACACCGCTCCGCCCGGGGATCGGCAAAGCGAGCGCGCGCGTCACGGTCGCCGCTGAGGGCGCACCGGCCGTAACGGCCGCGGGGCCCCGCCGCCCCGCCGCGGTACCTGCAGCACCTCCTCGCCGCCCACGGCGAGCTCGACGTGGCGGCTCCGCAGGGCGCAGCGCACGTCGCGGGCGCGCGTGCCGGCCGGGACGCGCACCTCGATGAAAACCTCCTCGAGCGTCTGGTACCAGCGGCCCCAGGGGGTGGCGCACGGGACCACCCCGCTGCGCTCCTCGAACGGCGCCGACATGGGCGCCCGCCACACCGAGGGAGCGCGCGCCACGCGCACGCGCACAGCGGCGCCGGCCCCGCCCACCTGCGCCGCTGACGCCACCGCGGGCGGCGCGCGTGCGCAGCGCGAGGCCGGCCGCGATTGGCCGAGCGGGTGCGCCGCGGGCTCGGATTGGCTGGCGGCGGCGCGCGGCGGCCGTTGGTGCCATTTGAACGCGGGGAGCGGAGGCGGCGGGCGCTGCTGGTGACCATGGCGTTCGCGCGGGCCCCGCTGCGCCGCTTCAACGACACGGCCGGTGCGTGCGGGGCGGCTGCGCGCGTCCTCCGCTTTCTGCTCCTCCGCTCTCGCCAAGCGCGGGGGCTGTCGCTGGGGCAGCGGGCGAACGCTCTCGGAGGGAAGTCGCCGTGCAAAGCCAAAAACTAGGTGCTAATCTCTGGGGTGGAGCGCAGTTCCTGAGAACGCTTCTTATGCGTTTTCAGCCGTGGCCGCTTGCTTCTTTCTTCTTTTTGCCTGGTCTCTGAGCCAAGTTAAACCAGGCTGCTCTCTTCCCTTTGCTGTTAGTTTCAAAGTGGCCCCACGCAGGGGGTGTTTACTGGGCTTGAGGCTGCTTAGCTATAGGTATTGAAAGAGTCTGTAGTCAGGTTGCTTCTGTTTTTCCTTTTTTTTTTTCTCTCAAGAACAAGGTTGGAGTATTTTAGTATCTAAAGTGTTTTTCCAAGCGGGAAAAAAATTGAAATAGGTCTGAAGTATTTGGCATGTGAAGCACAATTTAAGACTTGCCTTGGTGCATCCCGTGAAAAGCCATGTTCACTAGCTGGCAATGAACTCTTCAGGTTTGCACAAGTCTTTAGCTTTCACCCATCTTGTGCTTGCACAGTTTTCTTCCTATTAACAGAGCAAGAGCGGGACTATGGTTGTTCTGGAGGTTCTTTTTGTGTTTTTTAAAGAAAGTGTGGTTCAGGTGTGTTAGGTTTAGCTCTATTTTTATTATTATTATTATTATTATTAGTTCTTACTCAGTTTGAATAATCTGTTTGTTCTGTGTCTTCTGCTGCCAGGATCCTGCGATGTCAAATCTTCAGATACAGCAAGAGGTTCCTTGGTGTCTGAGACTCATGGACGGGTTAGGAGGCAGACGAGTAAGTAGTGCTAAAAGCTGCTACCAAAATGCAGCAGGGAATGTCTCTGACACCTACCAGTGTAGGTGCTCACATGCTCCTGCTGTTTTCAGCTGTTGTTTTCTCTTGGTGGGGACTGATAAGCTGCCTTTCAGATAATATGCCTAGCAGTTGTAAAAAGCATTTTGTGCTTTAAGTTTTTTTTTCAGAGACAAGCATTCCATGCAATAACTAGCCCTGGGTTGTGAGATAAGTAGTATAATAATAAAATAGCAACCTCTCTTGTATCCAAGCTCTTTCTGAGTTGGGTGAGAATTCTTTGATCACACACCATGTGCACACCCTCTTCCTACACCTTGCTTGTTTGCATTACTTTTCAGTTGCAACAAACCTGAGCAATGAGAAGAATATGTCTACTCCTCTAATGGGAAGGAGACTTCGATCTCTTGAATCAATAGTAAGACTTTCTACTGTGCTGTCTCTAATACTATTAACTCCAGCTAAGCCTAACTTTGTGTCTGATTGTTAGTGTCTCTAGTTAAGAGCCCATAGTCTCTTTTTAGAGTTACTATTAAATAGAGCTGGTATATGATGGCGTCTACTTTCCTATTTCACAGTATTAATTAAGCAGGCATATGGGCAGTGCTTTAATTTGTGATGCTTAGTACTTTAGAGCCTAGTAAAATCCCTTATTCTGACTTCTTAGTCAGCTGTAAGGATCATTTAAATGATTGTAATGGTTATGTTCCCAAAAGCCAGCCAGTGGGAGTTCCAAGCCCAGAAGAGATCATATGCTTATGAAAGAGAAAAAGAAGCAGAAGACACTGGAGAAGGAGGTAAGAAAACATTGTGTGAGCACAATTCTCCTGTAATGAAGACTACAAGCTGGCAGAATCTGCCTCTTCAATATAAGATAGAAGTTGTTGGCAAACAGTTCTGTGCAGAGCAGAGGTTCTCAAATATTGTATTGGGTAGGAAGAATTGTGTTGATTAATGGAACAGATTTACATGCCTTCTTACTGACCCTGAGCAGCCCTGCAGCTCATCCCTTAAAGAAGAAAGGATGGGCCTATATTTCAGGAGGGTTTTATGCAACTTTATAGAATACTGGTTTTATTAAAAAACTTCTACTGAGGTCTTTTTATTAAGTGACTTAAAGTTTAAAGCAGTTAGCACTCCTTGGTGCTGGTACCATGTCTGCTTCACATTGCTCAGATGTCAAGTTCCATTTAATTTCCTCACTAGAGAGGAAAGTTGAGTTCTGCTGCAGGTTCAAGCTTTTGAATATCTTGCAGTGGCTCAGAATGACAGTAATTCTCTTCCTTCTTTTCGCATGAATGACAGAATAAAGTTCTAAATGACAAAAGTTAAAGCTCTTTGTACTCAGCCTTTACAGGAATACAGAAAAGGTTTAATATTTTGGTAATTTTTGCCTGTCATTCCTTGTAAATAGTAATTTTGTTTCAGATCCGTGCTTTAGTGAGGGAGCGTGGAGAACAGGATAAAAAACTTCAGGCTTTGGATGAAGATTTTGCCAAGACTGAAGCCAAGTTGACTGCTGCAGTGCAAGAGAAAACATCTCTTTTGGCAAATGTAGCATGCCTGAGAAAACAGCTTCTTGAACTAACAAGAACCAATGAATTATTAAAATCAAAGGTACTGAGCCCCTTTATGCTGTGACTCTGCAATTATTGACTATATTCTGCAATCACCTGTAGCTATTGGCAGTATGAATCAGGGTCTGTTTTCACACTTGCCCCTTCACTACTCGGGGGCAGAGGATCTCACTTTTAGCTCTTTGTGCATGTCTGTCTAAAGATGAAGCTGGGCCTGCAAATGTGTATCTTAAGGGCAGATGGAGATTAGTGGTGCTGACAAAGGGTTACAATAAATGAAGTGGTTCTGGAAAAATAATTCAAATGAACGGGTTAGGTTCACTTGTTGTCTTGATTTCCAATAAGCTGTCTGAGGATGGCATGCAGAAGAAAATGAGCAGCCTATGCTTGGAGTTAATGAAACTCAGAAACAAGAGAGATGCCAAGGAAAAGGTAGGATCCTCCTTACTGCACAGGCTACTATCCATTTACCCCTGTCTCGTAGAATCTTAATTTCTTGAACAGATCTGTTTTTGGTGGCAATACTTGGCTGCTGATTTTTTTATTGGTTTTCTTTTTTAGACTGCTCTTGCAAAGCAGGAAGATATGGAAATGAAGCTGCAGGAAATACAGAGGAATCTAGAACATTCAAAAGGAAAAGTAGCGCAGTTAGAAGAAAAATTGTAAGTAATCAGGAAGGGAATTGTCTTAGGTATTGTATCTGCCAGCTGTGCTCAACACTGATATGTGCAGTGTATCAGTGCTTACAGTACATATTTACCTCAGGGAAAATAAAGGCTATTTCTCTATTGAAAGGGAGTGGTTATTTGTGTACGTGACCTGGAAGAGTTTCTAGGGCAAAGGGTTTTGGGAATTGTTGCATTTTTATAGCCATAACACAAAATGGCTTGTTCCTCTTAATTAAAAAAAGTCAGGCATCTTCCTTCCAGTGTGATTTGGCTTGGGTGTCTTTTATTTTGGTCTAGGGTAAGAAAGGGAAATAGTCTTGTTGAAAAAGGTTGCAAGACACATCTGTACATTAATGCTTGTGTCTAGTCCAATTAGACTAGACAAGTTAGGAACAATTAAGAATGATGAAGTATTAGACCTGGAGCAGAGATGCTAATTCAGAACACAGGCATTTGACAGAGGTCATGTAAAAGGCATTGCTCTCTAAGTAAGAGTATTAAAGGGCAGTTGTGATGCCTTTGGGGTTGTGGCATAGGAGCTATGTTGTGTTTTAGAAGATGAACTGCAGTGTCCAAGTGCTCAAATATAAGCAGGCATTTTATTACCCATATTAAACAGAAAATATACCAAGCTCACAATGTATGAATGTGTACGGTACAATTATCAAAGGCAAGTTGCTTAATGTATGTAGCCCCTCCAGCACACTTGATGGTAACACATGGCTCAGCATCTTTGGTAAAAATGAGAAGATCATGTGCAACAAGCCATAAAACAGGGGAGGTGGTTCCTCACACTCGCTGGGAGTTTGTCAGACCAAGTGGATTATGGAGAGCATATGCTAAGTGTCTGTAACTTGTGATGCAAGGATGTCATCCTATCTGCAATCAAACAGCTTTCAGTTCTTCTGTGTTTAAACACTCATGAAACTCTCTGTTTTTAGATGTGCTACTGAGAAAGAAAAGATTGAAGAAAAGTCTGATACTGAAAAGCTCCTAGAATATATCACAGAGCTCAGGTAACCAGAACACCTTTCTTGGAAAGGATTGGGTGAGTTAAAAGACTGGGAGATTAAGCCCTGGTGATGGCTGTATATAGAACCGAGGCAGCAGTTAGGTAACTTTATTGGACTGGAGGGGGGCAAAGCTGGGTGTTTTGGTGTGTTTGTTTACTTTTCGTACAGATAATGGAAAGGAGTTTTAAGACCCTTACTTTTCCAAATGTCTGTGCTTCTCTGAGCTATGCAATATAGTGGAAGAGTAGGATGGTCCTAGAATGTAACTAATTTCTCTGAAATACCTGTTGATATTGAAATAAATCACACTTAATTACAAGTAGTTAGTTTTCATGTGCAATAACTGGTTTTGAGGAAGTAAATCAAGGTTGACTCCCTGCTCAATTTGCTCACAAGGCAAACCTATTTGGCCCCTTGATCAAAGCTATTTCTCCTTCGGTAGTCAAGTATAAATTCACAAACCAAATCTAGTGGTAACAATTGAATTTCCTACTACAGTAGTGTTGCAGAAACAGCAGAAAAATACAAACTGGATCTTGCCCAGATGGAAGAGATGCTGATAAAGAAAGATGAAGATATGGGGATCCTGAGGGCTTCTCTTAAAAGCAAGGAAGAAGAGTCATTTAAACTGATGAGAGAACTTAATGAAAGGTGTCAGCTGCTTGAACAGCAAAAAGGTATTTGCTAGCACTTGTATACTGTTAGTATAGCTGAGAAGCACTTGCACATCTCAGTTAAAGCCAACCTATCTGTAAGGTTTTAAGTAAGATGTTTATGCAGGCTAGTTTGAGTGTGTTTAATTTCTGGTTGAAAACAGCCCAGCATGTATTTATCAGTATGGAGATTAAGTGGAATGTGACCTTTTAAGTCAAAACCCAGCTATCTGCAGAGGGTTGCTAAGGTGGGTTTTATGGAAATAAAAATTGTTTACCTGATAAGATGTGCTATTCTCCAAGTTGCCTGATGTCTACTTCACACATCACTGACAGGCAGCACTAAGTGGCTTCAGTTTCTTAGGGTACATGTTAAAATTGAGGGGTTGGGAATGTGCCTAGAAACACTTTGACCTCTGTGACCTTTCCACATGAACCCTCACCGAAATAAAATAAAAAAGGCAGCCTAGCACTACTACTCAGCTCTCGGTATACCACTTGGCTGCCTGGTGATAGTATTAGGTAGAATAATTTTTTTCTGTTGTATTGATTTGTTTTCCCCACCTAGACTGCTGATCTAAAGAAGGCTAAGTGGCTAAAATAGCTGTCATAAATATTAATCTCAAGTTTCAGCCACTTCTGAGGTGGGGGAAAGGTCTTTCCCTTGTCTAATGAGTTTTAGAGCTGGAATGTAAGTGATGAATGTGATGATGAATGTGTTTAGTTCTCTAAAGATAGAGATGTTAGTCTGTAACACTGGCAACTTGCCTACACAGAGAAAGAGTCTTCTGAGAGCAGGGAGAAATACCAGAGTATGACAGCTGAAATAGAAGACCTGAAAAAAAAAATTCTCTTGGAAGAGCAAGAGCACCAAAACTTGCTTAAGAAACAAGAGGATCTTCTCACTCAGCTGCAAGAAGAAAGGGTAAATAACTCTGCAACTAGAATGTTTTTGACTTGTTTAATGACAAGCACAAAAGATTCTAATTTGGATTACATAGACTGCTGCATTAACAGTCTAAACTATGGGAGGTAAAAATGGCTACTACTGGCAGAAATTGCATGCTCTAATTAATGTCTTGTCAGAGCAGAGCTGTAATTCTTACCAAATGTTGTTTTATGTTAGTTAGATTACACTTAACTTGTGTAACTTAAAAGTTTAAGTGCTGTAAGCTTGCCTTGAATATATGCATGGAGATTAGAGCTAAGTACCAGTAGTTAAAAAATCCTCAACTTGGGTCTGCAGGAATCCTCTGCATCGATGCACCGGAAGTTACTAGATTTTCAAGAAGAGGTAACAAAGGAGAGGCTTTTCCTCGAAGAAGAGCTGAAAGGGGCCATGGATGAGCTGGATAAGTTGCATGCAAAGGAGAAGAAAGCTGAGAAGCTGGTGAAGCAGTTGGAACATGAAACCAAATCTCAAGCTTCTGAGATTGCTCAAATGGAAGCAAAATTGAAAGGGTTTGTAAAAACAAACTGCCTGATTCTAGAGCTTTTACCAAAAGGTTAAAGATATGGAAAAAGGTGTTAAGCCTAAATAGGACTTTTAAGAGACCTGAACAAAGAAATTTTTCTTGCTGGTTGCTAACTCATAAAATGGGATGGAATTCTTTTGAGTCATTTTGAATCATCTGTTGAAAATTGTTTTAATACGAAACTGCTTAACTGAGCTTACTGAGACAGGGTATTATGATAGTACCAGCAGATTGAGCCTGTTACTCCTAAGGGTCAGCTACATCGGTGTCGTATTGAATGTTCCCATTGTGGAGAGGGCACTCACTAGAGAAGGCTGCATCAGTATTTTTAAGGAAGCTGTTTTTCCTTTGTCACTTCATGAAAGATTTTTAGCAAGTACTAAAAAAAACTTTTCTACAGCTCTTTTGGGGAATTAAGTGGAAAGGAATATTTAAATTTCATGTGAAGATAGCATTTGAATGCCTGAAAAGCTGTGGTAGGGCACTTGCTGATTTGTGTCAAAATTCACGTACTGCAGCCACAGCAAACCTTAAACACAGTAACTGCTAACAGGACTGCATTTGTTCAGGCTTACTTGCGTCCAATATAGAATGCTGACTTGTGTTTCAGGAAGAATGATGATTTGGAGCAACTTGGAGAAATGCACAGGAAAGCTATCTTGCAAATCCAGGAAGAGCACAGCAACACACTGCATAAGCTTGGAAAGACTATTGCTGAATTTGAAAGGTATTCAATTCCACTAAGATCTAGAATCAGCTTTTTATTAAATCAAGATATTGTTCAGGCGTGTGCCTTACTACCTAGCGCTACATGGTCGTTGCCTCACTCTTGGAGCTCCTGCACGCTAGGCCAGCACAGTGAGCTGTTCAGGCAGCTGGGTGTTTCCTCCTCCAAACTGTAACCAAGTACAATATTAACTGCTTTTGAACTTTAATTGTAACTGGTTGTCATGTTTTGTGTGCTAAAGGCTTTTTCAAAATAATTTTCTGCTCACACTCAGAACTTGCAGTGCATTAAAGTTATTTTCCTGAAGTTGTTGAAAATAACTTTAGTGTGGAGTGCGTCTTCTCCCTGATAGCGTGCAAAACAACTGAGCGTGTTGTGTACAGCCACTTGGAAGGATTTGAGCTGTAATGCTACTAGGCATCATCTTGGTGGTCTGCTGGCAGATGCCTGCGGGGAGGGAATTACTGCACACCTCCCTTACCAAGATGCAGGCTGGAATAATATGTTAGTGTTATTAATTCTTGCAAGTGTGCAAAAGCCCTCCCAAGGGGTCGAAGAGGGTATCTTCTGATCCAGGCTTCAGATATAGATGGTTATAAGGTGAAAATAGAGTACTGTATTTTAGTGTAGCTTCTTAGGATTTTATAGAAATCAATTTCTTATTCTGGCAAACTTAACAAAAATCTTGGATGCTTGTGTGGCTCTCCTAAGGCCTGAAGCTGTTGGTCTGTTTGGTGTCTCAAGTTCTAACTTTTCTTATTCCAGTTATAAAAAAACAACATCTGAGGAAATATCCAGTCTTAAATTGGAGAATACCTCCCTGAAAGGAGAGGTTGCCAGCCAGAAAAAAGTAGGCGAAGATACTTTACAGTTACTTCAGGAAGCAGAATACACTGGAAGCAAAGCAAAAGAAGAATGTGCGAGGTATGGGGTCCACAAACTTGGTGAAGCTGAAGCTTGCCCTCTTATCTGCAGCTCTACATGGTGCTCTGTCAAATAAAATCAGCACTTGGAAGTTAATATTTCCTCTCATTGCCACTGCGGAGTTGAAGGCATTCATAAAAAGGAGAAAAAAAAAACACTTGTTTTTCCCATCTGAATTGAGTATTTGGCTTGGCTGGGTATACCTATGGTTCACAAAATGTTTTGATAACAAAATGGCTTTTTAGCTTTGGCTAATAGTTTAGGGTTATCCACAATTACAACTTACCTGAGCGTGTCTAAAACACTAGTCACCATGTTGCTGTTTTGTTGCTCCCTACTTGTTCACTGTGGCCTCAGTTTCCCACTGGAGCTGATAAGAACAGCAGGATTTCTCCTGTTGGACTTGCTGATTCTTGGGAATGGCAGGGGAACATGCTTTGTCTCCATGATGATAAAACGAATAGTTGAAGTTACTTGAAGGAGGAGAGGGAAGGTAACGCTTGAATATAAAATGTCTGAACTCTGGAACTCATATTCCACAAATGATTCTGCCTAGAACCAGCTTCTTACACTTAAGTATTTAAAACCTTGCCTCATTTGCATGAAGATGTCAGATGAAATGTCTCTAATGAAAAGCTAATAGGATTAAGCAGTTAAAGTTGGAAGCCTTGATTTTAGTTGGTTTTTCTAACAGCAGTTCAAATATGAGTGCTTTTCCAGTATAGAATCTGATATGGAATCAGAAAATAACTTAGAGGTCAACTCAAGATCAGTGATTTTTCCCTCAGGATGCTTTTAGAAGCCCAGACAAAGCTGGCACTGAAAGAAACAGAAATGGAGAGAACCAAGGAGTGTTATCTGGCAGAAATGACTAAACTTCAGGAAAAGCTGGAAGCACAAGCTGAAGACCTGAAAAATCTTGAAGAGGAAAGATACAGGTAACTTGGCTCTAACTTGTGTACCATGGTGCAGATGATGGACAGGGAAGAAATGCCCTGAGCTTTCTACCATATGTAGGTAAGGAAACTGTCCTGTGTTTTAGGAAAAACACAAATGAAGATGTGAACTCCAGCTTAAGAGAAGAGATAAAGACCTGGCGGACTCTTTATGAAGATTTGCATAACAAAACCAAGCCTTTTCAGGTGTGTCACAAATGGCCTGCTTGTTATTGTCTGTTATGTGCAGCTGACTGAAATGCTTCTCAAGAAGTACTGGCCAAGTCAACATGCTCTCTGCTCTAAGGCATTTACCATGCAGTGGCTTCTGAAGCCACTACCCATAGAGCAGCCATTCTTTCCAAACCAATTGAAAACTTAGTTCAGTATTTTATACTACCCAAAGATTTTAAATTATGTAACTTATTTTCCAGCAACAATTAGATGCATTTGAAGCAGAGAAAAATGCTCTCTTAAATGAGCATGGTGCAGCTCAAGAAGAACTGAATAAACTGAGTGATGCATATGCTAAACTGCTTGGCCATCAGAACCAGAAGCAAAAAATCAAGCATGTCATGAAGCTGAAGGAGGAAAATACACACCTGAAGCAGGTTTGTTAAATTGTCAGTAATTTGGAACCTATTGATGCTCTTCATCATTTTTCTAAGTATTTACAGACTGTTTTGCCCTTGTGTGGGGAATTTGTCCTTACTGTGTCTGAATTACATGATAGATATAGGTATTTTCTTTGGCAGTACTAGATTACAAGGAGCAGTGGGTTTATGTCTCTAGAAACAAAATCCTCTCTCAGCTTGCGCGAGGTAGATGACATAGAAGATCATAGGTGCAAACTAGTCCTGCATTTAGCCTGGCTTTTTTTCTGACTTGTTTGGGGATTCCAGGCTTTCCAAGTTGTCTGCTGAAAGCAGTACATAGGTATTGGCTACTTCAAGCTACTGTACTGCCTAGTGGGCTTATACCATAGTGTTAACTGTCTTGACTTAAAAATATATAGGTGTGCATTAATTAGTCCTTCAGAGTATTGCTAGAAGAAATAATGCAGCATGCTTTCCTTCTGTTATTATTTTGACCTCTGAAGTATGTCTTTCCCCATTAGGATGTCTCAAAACTGCGTGCGCTACTAGCAAAAGAGAAGCAAACAAGTAGAGATCTTCAGGAGCAGCTTCATGCAGTTCAGGGCATTAGAAGGTTTGATCCCTCTAAAGCTTTCCAGCATGACAGCAAGGAAAATATTCCTCCCAAAACCCCCCTTAAAGAAGGTAAGCTTGAAGATTTCAGTAACTGTGGTTAGTTCTATGTAGTGTCTGCCTGACTTGGGGCAAGAAGAAGAGATGCCTTCTCCTGTGTGTTCCATGGCAGGGGAAGGCTACCTCTACCTTGGACACAATGTTGCCCCTTGGGCTTCCTAGTCTGTTTTACCATCCTCAGATGAGCCGGGCCTATGTCAGGTGAGGTAATAAAGTGTGTTAGATAGCAGGCAGCAGGTTACAAAGAATGAACTGTCCTGTGTCATCTTGCAAGGTGTGAGCATGGTCCTGCTGCTGTGCATCACTCAGAGCTTACTTCATTTCAGGAAGCCCCCTGCCACATGCAGCTAGCACGCCAGGGTGTTCAAGTGTAGACATGCAAGTGATTCAGCTTGGGTTTGAGCCTTCTGAGATGACTTTTTTTAGTTGCTGTCTTTCAGGTGCTCGTGCTGCTATAGGTGTAAGAGTAAAGAGTAATGATGTAGATGGCAACAGGCTTGTATTTGAGAGGGCCCTCCAGGATCGGAAATGCTCCAGGATTTGAAATCCTGGTCCTGCCTGTTATGTGGAAAATGCAGCCCTCTCCTTTGTCTTCCAGCAGACAAATAATTACTAGATGGGATAGGTGCAGGAGTGAAAAAGACCAACTTGGTATGTTTTTTCATTGCAGGTAATAGAAACCAAAGTTAATCTCCTGGTTTTAAGGAAAACTAAGTGAACTATAAACTCATGATGCAGTGAAGACTTCAAGGGGCTCTGTGAAAGGTGGATCTGAATGCTGTATATAATGCAAATTAGAGTAGCAGGGAAATGTGATAGAATGATCTAGTTATAAAAACACTGTGCTTAACCCTTGGAGCTTATGGATGGCTGGATGTTCCAGTCCCCAGTCACATAACTGCAGTTCAAGAGAAAGCAATGTCCTAATCCATGTACTTGGCTCCCTGGCTAAGACAGGGACAAAAAGATGTGCTCCTTGTGGGGTGGGAGGATGGCAACTCTGCATGTGCTCGTTGTGCAGACTTGGGAGTCTGGCAAGCTGGAAGGGTCTGTTGAGCTGCTCTCCAATGTAAGAACACTTTAGCAGAATAAACTTGTTTTTAATTAAACGATTTACTCCTTGCCTACTTTCTTCACAAACAAAAGATTTAAAAAAAAAAAATGAAATTGAGCTGTGTGAAATGGCATTCTACTCTGAATTCTTCACACCAAAACACAATACCCAGTGTCTCAAAGATAGTATATTGTCTAATCCTACAGAAAGGGTTCCCATGAGTTGTGCAGACAGAACTGAAGAAGATAAGGGAATGTCTTGTGAGCTTCTAGTGCAAACACAAGTAAGGGAACTTTGGTGAAATAGGTGGAGCTTTCTGCTGTTGCATCTAAAATGCTGTGCAAAGGTGCTGCAAAGAGGAAATAAAGCTTAGCTTGTTGAACATAGTGCACTTAATTATTTATGGAGAATAGTCATACCTCAGAAAGAGGTATGAAAAATCATACACTGAGGTCTAGTAAATAAACTGTTACAAAATTATGTAACTTCACCTTTGTTTGCTGATTACTTGAACATGTGCAGTTGAAGCTTAAGGATTTACTTGAGGTTGTTGAGGAATATTGTAAGGGTTTAAGTTTCTCAAGTGTAGAGAGGCTTTTTTAATATGAATTGGTCACAGTTTAAAGATGAAAATATTTTTCCTTGTGAGAGAATACAAAAAAGGTAACCCATATTTTAGTCTGAAAGATTAAACAAAAGTGGTAAAGGAAATGCTGAAATCCTTGCATTGTTGTATAATCCTTGCAATGGTTGTATAAGAAACTGAAGTTGCATGACCTAGTATATCTACTAACCTGGATGCAAAAAGAACAGCAGGTTAAACTAGAGAAGGGAGAGAGCAAAAAATCTTGGGGGAGACAGAAGGATCTGTAAGCAGCTGAAAACAGAAGACAAGTAATACTTCCAGTTTTCTTCCATTAGATATGGGTAATGCATTCCTGTCACAGTGAGGCTTCTGCAGCAATATTGGACTGTCTTAGCTACTTGCTTTACAGGTTTTGGCTGAGCATCTTAGACTCAAGATGGCCTTCATGTATGCCTGATAACACTTAGACACTTCTGGTCTTACATGTGTTTTAAGGCAAGATGACTATGATCAAAAGTCTTAATGAAAAATGAAAAAGTGAACTTGGAAAAGTTGTTTTCCATGTAAGTTATTCCTAGTCTTATTTTGTAGGCAATTTAAGCAAGTGACAACAGAAGCATATACATTCTGTTCAGATCTTGAATATTTTGGCAAAATAGAAACAGGTGTGAAGCATGGCTTTAGTCTCTACATGATTTGGCTCTTTTCATGTTGCATGCAGATCTTCTAAAACATAAGTACAAAGATGAGTTTTGATTTCTTGTATCATCTACCTCAATATCTCGATCATATGACATGAGTTTTACTTACAAGTCAAATGGAGAGTTGTTAAAGTAATTGACTTGCCTCACTTAAGTACTGCTTCATGTTTCTTAGAAAAGGCCAAGTAGGTAAGATGGGGTGTCAAAAGGAAATAAAGCTGCTGTACACAATAGTGGTGTTGAATGGTAGGAAATACTAAACTGAAGCTGCATTTAGTCATCCATTACTATCCTGCCTTATACTTCATAATAAGATATTCATACAGTATAGTTTTTAAATGCAGAAGAAGATGTACCACCAGGCACAAACCACTCCTACTGGTATTTGTAAGGTGATTTTAGATGTGGGGAAAGGACATGGTCATAGCTTATTAGAAGAGAAGAAACAGGGTTTCAATCTGCTGCAAAGGCACCAAGTAGTGGTAAGTTCGATGGGTGCATTGGGTCGCTTAACTACTCATTGTCCGCCCTTAAATGAAGGTAATTTGTGTGTGAAGTGCTTTAGCATGATATATTTCAGTTGAAAGATCATGAATAAGACAATTACCTTCCCCATACACTGTTCCCGAGCTTCTTGAACTAGCAGTTTCTCCCGAGCTGCGCCTCGGCCGCAGGCCGTGAGTGGAGCTGCCCCCAGGGAGAGCGCAACGCGCGTTACCACCCGGTAACGTCAGCGCTGCGGGTGGCGGGCGGCAGCGGGCGGGGCCGGGCGGGGCTGCCTGCGGCCCGCGGGGAAGGGCCGGGGCGGGGCTGAGGGCCCTGCGCGCAGGCGGCCCCACCCCCCCGGGGCGCGGTGCCTCCCCGCAGCTGCGTCCCGCCCCGTGCGCACGCGCGGCTCCGTTAAAGCCCTGCTGGGCCGCGGCGCCCCAGCCAATGGGCGCGCGGCTGCGGCAGCCCCGCCCCCGCGTGCGGCCCAATGAGCGCGGCGGGGCGGGCGCGGCGCGGGCCGCAGCTCGGGCGGGGCGGGGCGGGCGGCGGTCGCGCCATGGTCGGCCGCGAGCAGGAGCTGAAGATCCGCTTCGTGCCGGGCCGCTGCGAGCTCGTGCAGGTGCGCGGGGCCGCGCGGGGACGCCGTGACGCGCAGCGCGGCCCGCCGAGCCCTGGCTATGGCCCCGGCCTCGGCCCCGGAGCTGCCGGGGCCGCTGGCGGCCTCGGGAGGCGGCGGCGGCCTGGCCTGCGCGTTGCCTCGTTGCTGTTGTTGTCTCGGTTTCTGGTTTGGTTGGTTATGTCCTTAGAGTTCAGTAACTGGGGCAACTACTCAAGGGCGTTTTGTTTGTTTGTTTGTTTGTTTGCTTGCTTGCTTTGTAGCCAAAAAAAAAATCTCTTCACCCCACTTGTTTACCAAATTAATTAATACACTTATTGAATCCCCTGCACTGCAGGGTTTTATTTTTAGCGGAGCACGTTTAAATCAAATCGCTGTTGCTGGGCTGTGTGGGGTTTGCTGCGGGCGGCGCTCCACAGGTGGCCGCTCCCAGGGGCGCGGGTGCTGCCGGTGGCGCCGGGCCGCCCCGCGGGCGGGTCCCGCACCCATTTCCAGGGAAGCCTCTTCGGCTGCTCTTGAGGATGAAGTTAAAGTTCAGTGAGGAGCTCGTTTGGTCACTGCCTGCCTGTTCTGCTGGGCGGTGTTGAGGTGCTTCTGGTTTTGGGTGTCACGCACTATGTCATAAATCGGAGTGACCCCAGTAGCTCCCATTTCTGTGAACGTTACTTGTAACTGAAACTATTGGTGTTCGCCGTGGTTTGGTTACTCTCGAGTTCCTCATTCCTTGTTCTTTGTTACACCAAGCTTAAATACTTGAATCTCAGTTTTCACTTTGAAACATGTTATACTTTGCTATTTTTGTTGGTCATACTCTTTGATTTTTTGAGCAGTATGAACAAAGTATTTTTAGGTTTCTTATATATTGATTTTTTTCATCTTTATTCCCATGTTATTACTTGCATTTTTTTTAACATCAGTGAGAGTGCTGAGTGGAGTTCCTCTGTTGGTGACTTCAGCATAATCCTTAGTGAACGTTGTCCACCTGATAAAGCCTAACAGAGTGTTATTTAAAGTTAGGTGTTAATGAAATTTTGATGTATTACCAAGTTGTAACCTGGAATGAGATTGACTGCTTTTGAGCTGAGAAATCTGCCTCAAAGGTGTTAGCTGGGCTAGTCTGAGCAAGAGCTTGTATTTCTGAAGGCTGTACAACTCGCAGGGACAAGAGAAGCAGTTAATTCCAGAACGTTCTGTTTTCTTTGTATACATAACAAACACAATAACAGGGAAATGGTCTCCACCTATATTTTCTAGCCCCTTAAATTAACAGTTACAAACCAGTCTGCTTATTTATTTGCATGTTGTTATTGGTTTTTAAGGGGAAAAATACAACAAAACAGAGCAGGAAGAGGCTGCACTAGCCATAGATTTTTTTTTTTTTGGCCTGGTGGCTTTGCTGGGTTAATTTTCTGCAAGGTGGAACGAGCTGTAGGAGTTAAATTGCTCCCCTGCAGGAATTGAGGCGGGGTCCCGGCGGTGCCTGGCCTGGGCCGGGCATCCTGCAGAGGAGCAGGCCAGCACCCAAGGAGAGCTCGTGCACACGGGCTGTGCGTGTCCTGCGCTTGTCACCTCTGTGAAGGGAAACACTTCAGCTGGTAGGCGCGTTGTTTGAGTTGATGGGAAGCGCCCGTCACTGAGGTCAAGTACCCAGGCACCAGCAGCTGAGATGAGCTGGTCTTGCAGCAGGGCAGCAAGGACACGAGCTGCATTCGTACAAGTCATTAGGTTCAGTTCAAGCTGCGCTGTTAACCTAAGGCCCTGTTTTGAAATAAATGAAATGAGCATATAGAATAAACATACGGAGGTCTATAACGTATGGAATGAATAAATGATATTTGGGAGTGACGTTAGGAATAAATAAATGATATCTAGCTGTGTCCTATGAGAATCCCTTCAGATTCTGACAAGATAGAAAGTACCTTTTAAAAAAAATTAGTCCTTGCAATTTCTCGCTTTTCAGAGCAACTTGTGCAGCCTTAAAAGTAGTGCAGAAACTTGTGTTCCGGGGTGAAATTGATTGGGAAGATAATGACACTTTTTAAAGCTCCCTTGCTCGAGTTGGTCATTTACCTGAAACAGTCCAGATAAAATTGCTAGTTCCTGTCTGGTACGGATCGAGGAAGTTGCCCTTTGCCCAGGCTTTATACTGGCAGGATATAAGATATTAATTGGGAGTAGGCTGTTTCTGTAGCGTAGCCTGCTGCATGCCCTGCAGGGAGAGGAATTTCTGCCGTGAAGCAAACAGGGCAGAGCGCAGCCCAGAGCAGGATCTGCGGCCTCGCGTCCTGCAGCCGGGACCGCAGCTCCGGGGTAGGCGGCGGAGCTCCCGGTGTGCGCGGAGCGGCTGGGAGAACCTCTGCGCACGAGGAACCTGCTGTCACACACTCTGCTTGTACCTGCCGTGCTCAGGAACCGCCAGGCTGGTGGATTGGCTGCATGTGAAGTTGTTCTGTGTTTGTGTACGGGCATACACAGGTACTTGGCTTCTTAGCAGCTTCTTCTGCCCTGATGCAGGCAGAAAGAGGCACAGGAGGAAAATAAGGATTGTGCAGCTAGCGCTGAGTGTTATGTTGCTGTCTTGAGAACTTGATGATCCTAGTGGAGGTGGGAGAGAGCCGTGAGCTGTGTGTTAACCGATATGTATGCAGTTATCTTAAGCACTGAATATAATGTGATTGAAGTCAAGTTTTTGTTCGTTGTCTACATGGAGAGTTTGTATAATTGCATCACTGCTGGATGCTCTTTGTAAAACCAAGAAGAGCTGGTCTCCGTTTACACCAACACGTCACTTGAAAAACATGCAATGATAAACTCTTGATCTGTAATACAAATGAGATGTTGAAATTTTGTGGACCTTGGAGATAGATCCAGAGAGTCATACTGTCTCTGTTATAGCCTGTAATGTACACAGTGATAAGAAAATATAAACAGTGTAATACCCAAATATTCACAAAAATAATACATTAACACTGACTGCATCCTTGATTCCTTAAAAAAAAGGAGAGAGAAAAAAAAGTAGCACTAGAAATAAAAATGTTCTCCTCTTCTTTCCCTAGGAGGATGTTGAGATTCCCAGTAGGCGCGTTTTGATTACTGGTGCGACTGGACTTCTTGGCCGAGCCGTGTTTAAAGAATTCAATGGCAACAACTGGAATGCAGTGGGCTGTGGATACAGGCGAGCACAGCCCAGGTTTGAGCAGGTCAATCTTCTGGACTCTATTGCAGTTCATGACATTATCCATGATTTTCAGGTAAGTTTCTGGAATACAAAATAGGTGAAGCAGATAATATGTTTCATAGTATGTCAGCTTAGCGTACTCTCTCGTACTCAGTGTTTCTAACTTGGGTGGGACTAGTGTTGTGGCTCTAGTATTGAGGCCGCTGCTTTTTCTGCCCTATCTAGGGTATAGGTTTACTCTTTGAGTGCAAATTTGTTTTGAACTTCCCTTATTGTGACCACGCATGCAGCAGGTACCTCGACGCGTGTTTCACCACGTGCATTGGGAGCTGAAAGGAAAATATAGATGTGTTAGTATGAAGTAGTTTTGATGTTGAAGAACACATGAACACGGTATCAGTACTTGGATATTTTGCTTGCAGTACAGTAAAAAAAATTGTTTTCTTAAACAAACTTACAAGGGAAATAGTTAAAACCTGAACTATAATAAGCAGGGAACCACTCTGGAAAACGGCTTTGAATATCTTGTTAATAGTCTGTATATGCTATGTAAATGGTTTGTCTAAAAGTAGTTTAAGTAACACTCTTCGGTATGATTTTATGTGGCACTATGTTATTGTTTTTCCAAATTTTTCTATTATGCTGAGTTAAAAAAACTTTAAGTTTGAAGTTACTGAAGATCATGATTACAAAACTAACGATCCAAGCTTTTTCATTATTTTAATATGAAATATTGAGCTAGCTTGATTCTGTTTAATTTCCTAAGCAAAACATGCTTCTTAATGCTATGATTAAAAATAAGGCTACTTGTTGTATGGCTTGTCGCAACTTATTCAAATGTGTTTTCCTCTGAGAGAGCCTATGTCGCGAGTTAGGGCATAACTGTCATCTTTTGATCATGTTCCTGGTTTAAAGCAAGTCTTGCATTTCCAGCCTCACGTTATAGTGCATTGTGCTGCCGAGAGAAGGCCGGATGTTGTAGAGAGTCAACCAGATTCTGCTTCTCAGCTCAATGTGGCTGCTTCAGGCAACTTGGCAAAAGAAGCAGGTAAAGAGACCACCTCGTAGATTTATTTTCCTGTCAAGATATTGCACTCACTGACACAAGAACATAAATATGAATAGTTGCTTAAAGCGCTAAGTGTCATTTCCACTAGCAGTGTGTAGTCTTTCCTTTTCCTGTAAGGACAGTGGCAGGTAGAAGTGAAGGGTTAGGGAACAGACAAGCAGACGGAATGAGCAGGGCTGCTAGGACATGAGGTTCTTTGGAGCTGTAAGATTTAAAGGTTTATCAAGATTTCCAACAAGACATGAATTAAGACAGCCATTTGAACGTTTTCTTCCCAGCTGCAATTGGAGCGTTTCTGATCTACATCAGTACAGACTATGTATTTGATGGAACAAGTCCTCCTTATAAAGAGACCGACGCACCGAATCCCCTGAATTTATATGGTAAAACAAAATTGGAGGGAGAAAAGGCAGTCCTAGAAAATAATGAAGGTAAGAATACACTTGGAAAATCTTTATCTTCTTTCTTCTTTTTTTTTTTTTTTTTTTTTCCCCCCCCTCTTCTTGTGTTAATGAAAGAGTGCACTGTGGGAATTAAAGGTATAAAAGGAAATGAATTCATATAAACTTACTGTTTGGAAATTGAGTTGAACTCAAAATGATCATTTGAGAACAAACATAGTACTTGTACAAACTGAAGAGAAAATACATGTCTAATATCACTAAGACACTTCTTAATACTTTTGAAACATCCTTCAGGTGTTAGGTTACAGTATTCACACCTATTCATAACCCTACTAATTCTCCTAAATTATTATTCTTTTCAGATGCTGCAGTGCTTAGGATTCCTGTCTTGTATGGAGAAGTAGAAAAACTGGAGGAAAGTGCTGTGACTGTTATGTTTGATAAAGTCCAGTTCAGTAATAAATCAGCCAACATGGACCACTGGCAGCAAAGATTTCCTACTAATGTAAAGGATGTAGCAGCTGTTTGCAGACAGCTAGCAGAGAAGAGAATGCTGGTAAGAAACTGAAGAAAGAAGCTTCTTAGAGCTAAAAACAGTTTTTAGCTTTGCTTCTGAGAACCTGAGGGCTGTGTGCAACCTGTATTATTTTTCATATTTCTGAAACACTTTAGAAGGGGTAAAGAGAAACAAAATATTTGCAGCACAAGAAGACTTTCCTTTTCCGTGTCTTCCATGGTGTTTCTCTGGTGTTTGAAAGAAAAGCGGGTAGAGTGACAGGAGAGATCAGTCTGAAAAGTGTTATGTTTCTTTTAATATGCAGGAGAGATGCAAATACTGAGCCAACGCTAATATCATTTTTTGGTCCAAAAAAAAGAATTTGCACAAGGCATATTTCAGTGATTGCGCACAACTCTCTAAGATGTCCTAGAATGTTTTCTTAACAAAATTCAAGTAGTCAACCTGAATACTTCAAGATCACTATCTTTGTGAGGCAGGAATGTACTTGTTATTCCCGAGTGGTTTGCCAGGTTTAATTTTCTTTTCATAAAGATAATCTTTCTGCTGTATAAATGGTGTTTAATAAAACCACAATTATCACAGAATCACACAATGGTTGCGGTTGGAAGGGACCAGTTATCTTACGCAATTTCCCTACTTCATACTAGAGAAAACAGAAGTCTGTAACAAGTGTAACTTTTCAGCATTTTTGAAAAGTGATTATCTAAAATAGGATTTTAACTTTCGAACTGTGGACTAGCAAAATTATGCTACAGTCAAGTGACTGGTTAATAAAGATAATATGAGGTGTACTTTGAAAATATGCAAGTCGTCTCCAGAACGTCTCCATGATTTGTTTTGACGCACCCGTCAGAAGCTTATTCTGACCCTATTATGGCCCAGAATTGGTCAGAGAGGCAGCTTCCTTCATTCACATGGGATTCTTGCTTCTTCCTAGGACCCATCAATAAAAGGAACGTTTCACTGGTCTGGTAATGAGCAGATGACTAAGTATGAAATGGCCTGTGCGATTGCAGATGCTTTCAACCTTCCCAGCAGCCATCTGAGACCTGTAAGTGGTGTGTGCAAGCTGTAGAAACATGGATGTACTTAGTCATTGAAGCAGGAGTAGCTATACAGGCAAGTTTCCTCTTCAGGATAATCTGGATGTTCAGCACAGCACGTGTATTGCTGAGGGCACAGTTTGGTAACTAACCCAGAACAACAAAGGCTACTTGCACCTGCTGGGTTATGAAAATTACTTAGTCAATTGGATTTTCAGCCTTTGTTGTTCTGCAGAGATGATGTTACAGTTCCCCCTCATCAGTGAATAAGGATATTCTGCTTGTTTTTGTTTGTTTTTTTTTTTTTTTCTTCTTCCTTAAGCCTACATATTTACAGAATATTAATTTGAAGGTAGGAAACTGAGAACTTCTCAGTGTCCAGATAATGCTTGAATTCATGTGCTAAAAATCCCCAGATCATTTTGCATTGCTTAAAACAGACAATTGTCCTGCAGTATTTACACTCAAAATGATTAATTTAAAAGATATAGAGATGTTATTAAAATTTAACATTATATTAAAATTTTTATTTGGATATACATTCCAAGGATTTTGGAAAATGGAGACAAAAAGCTTGGAGAACCCTGATTTATCCCTGCTCCTCTCCTCCTTCCCAATGAAATGCTCCAAGTACATTGATCAAGGCAAGACTCCGTCAATATTTTTACAGTATGTTTTGCCTCTCGAGTGTGTTTTTAGGCCATTCATAGCAATAAAAGGTAGAGAAGCACAGTCAGTGAGTGGCCATCAAATGACGAAACTGAAATTTAACAGACTGTACATCCTTGTGCTGGACACATCTCTCTGAAAAGGAAGTTAGTCATAAAACATGCAGTCATAAAACATGCACAACAAACCCAAATGGAAAACGGTGAATTGAGAGCTTTGAAATGAGTTGTTTTTCCTGTAATTTTTTGTTGTTTTTTTATTTGTTTCTAAGATTACTGATAGCCCAGTTGTGGGAGCTCTTCGTCCGAGGAACGCTCAGCTAGACTGCTCCAAGCTGGAGATGCTGGGGATAGGTCAGAGGACACCGTTTCGAGCTGGGATCAAAGAATCGCTTTGGCCTTTCCTCATTGACAAGAGATGGAGGCAGACGGTCTTCCATTAGTTTGTAACTTTTTTAGTAAAAGTATGTTAATGTGGCACTTTTTTAAAAGAAAAAAAAAGAATAGTTTTGTATGAGTGTTCTTAAATTGTGACATATACGAGTTTTCATTTAATCAGGTAAACATACGGTCTTGCACTAGTGAAATTGTTAACCTAAAAAAAAGTTCAGTGACAAAAACTGAGCCTGTTTCAAGTCATGAATTTTTCCTTCCATTTGTATCAGTCTACCTTGATATCTATTCCTAGTGAATTATGGTTTTGGTCATCAGTATCATTTGATACTTAGAAAGGCTTGGATCACCTGTAGACTTCCTCTTGACTAATATATATACCGTTAATGCTTAAGGTCTGTGCTATTGTTATATATACAGTTTCTCTTCATTAAAAGCCTTGGTTAGTTATGTTATCACCCAAAATCCGTGAGCTTTTAATTTTTGAAGGTATTCTATTGAAGTTAAAATAAATCATTAAACATTTGTTTTGCTTGAGCTCTGATCAAAATGTTTTTAGCAAAGTGAGACTTTATTTTTGCAATGATCAAGTGTACTTTTTATGCTTGAAATATTTTCAGAATGTTCTGTATTTGAATACCTGCATCTTCATATTTGTATAATACATGATATGCGTTTGTTTTAATGGTGACTTAAATAACAGGAGACGGTGGGGAGCAAATAGTTCTGATCTTTCGGCTTTAGTTTAGTTCACTCATTTAGAGGGGGAGAGGGAGGTTTTGTTTTTTTTCTTTAGGGTTGTTTTTGTATAAAAACATGAAGTATCTTCTTTTGAGTGGTAATATTTGAGGGGATCCCCAATGGTAGGAAGATGTTGCTAGTCAGAAGATACAAAGAACTGAGGAAAGGCATTTCAAGGATTTCTAGCACTGTAGCTTCTTTTGCACACTCCTCAATCTTGCACTAAGGCAGCTTATTCTGTAGTGGCGAGTTAGGTATGTTGAAGGTTTGTACCATAATAATGTAACCACAAGTCTATAAGGAAATCTTAATTTTGCTCAAGGCTGGTCTTCAATTTTGGACTCATTTCCGAGCTAAAATGGAAGTGAACAGGCTTTTTAAATGTTTTAACCTCCATCTGAAGTTGTTGGAATCAACAATGTAAATGCTCCGAGATTGCCAGCAGATCACTAGTAAAACTAAGAAGAGCAGTGTTTTGAAAACTATCTATTTTTCTGAGATTGAAGTGGGGGAGGAGGGGAGAAGCGGGGGAGAGGTGGGCATTTAGTAAAAAAGGGCAGAAACAGACAAACTCTACAAGACAAGCTGTACAAGCTGTCTTGTAAAGGTCAGCTTTCAATTTGGTTCTTTTAAATTACAGCTAGCATGTAGTAAGAGTTCATAATCCTGATGTATTTCTTAGTCTGAAGTCCAGATGCACACATGGTAACCCATCTCCAACAATTACAATAAATATGTATTGCCAGCATCAGAAACAGTTGTTGATTCTTTATTTCCTGTAATAATTTGTTTACTTTGCCACAAATATTTGTAGTTCTTACGGAAATCTGTGCCCTTTCAATGCTGTAGATTTTTTTTCTTTTTTTTTGTGCTTTTAGTTCTGTTAACTTACTCCCAGGGTTAGATTAGGGGTTCTCTATCAGTGTTCCACTGCTTTGAGAACAAAATGAATGCATGCACAAAAACGGTACAGAAGATTTTGAAACTGTGAGCCTGACATTTTCTGTGCCCAAACATGAATGTTTGTAGCACATCCTCTCCACCTGCAGGCAACTAACTTCTTACATTAACCTTGATAACTTTTTTAAAACTGAAAGTAAATAGAGATGAAAAATTCTTAGCAAAGAATTGTTTTAATGGATAATAAATGCAGTGTGGATTTTTAGGCATATTTAGAATGAACACTCCATACTGCCTTGTGAGGAAGTATCTTCATTAACTCAGGATCCAGCTTAGAAACCTACTCTGGTATATTTGTCTTTTTCTGAAAACATTGAAACTAAGTATTTCACAAGGAGGTTGTTAGAGTACTTCCCAAGTGTTCCAGCTATTCATTCCATGCAGCTGGAGTAGGTTTGCTGGCACTGCAAGTGTTACTTTCAATTGAGCAGTTTTACTAGGAAAGGAAAAGATGACTTCTTAGTGTGTCCCTCTGAAATGTAAATGTCCTTCTGAAATGTAAAGCATTTCATAGGCATGATTAGGGCATTTTGCTGGGAAGGAGAAAATTGCAATGTGGATTTTTTTGTCCTCACATGAGGAAATAATTGAGTCCAAATGTAAATTCTGTAAGCACTGAGCTGTCAAATAAAATTAAATCACTTACCTTCCCAGTTGTCCTTTTCTGTTTGTTAAGAGAGCAGCAAATACTGCAGGTGACATGGGCTGAAAAAAAAGCTACTTCATTTATCTTGGAGGATTAATACTTCTGCAACTGAAACATAAATATGATACAGGAAAAGAATTTTGGAACTTGAGTCTTGAGAATGTGTATTTACCTTTCAGGTAACTGAGGAGGTGCCTAACCACTGACATTAGAGGGCCAAAGTATAAGAAGTAATTATCGAGTATGCAAAATAATAATTCTTAAATCAAAGGAGACGCAACCGCTTCTCCTTTTAAGCTGAGGTTGAACTTTACTTTTCCACCTAGGGCCCATTTTAGGAAACTCCCCTGCTTTTTAATTTAATTTTTAAGGTGCGGACTTTTTTCTTCAGATATCGTACATTTGCAGAATCACTCTGCATTATTTGGTCAACTAGACAGTTGTTCAGATAGGAAGCAAGGGTTTGGCTGCAGGACTTTGGTGTGCTAAGGAGGGTACCACATGAAGATTTTTTTGCGTGTATGTGTAAGGTATTGGACAATATAACAAAATGGGATATATTACATGTGCTGTTCCCTAGCCTGGGACTGCGTTCTTCCACACAGAAAAATACGTTGTTTGAAAAAGAAGCCTCTGGAGCTGGCTGTACTAAAGTCTTACTCATTTCAGATGTTCATAAAAAGTTTCAAAGAAGTACATGATGACTGGAAGGTGCGAAGAGGGCAAAGGATATGTCAGAAAACTGTGATTTTATTAGTTGCACACTTACTAGAGGACCAAAGATAGACCAATATCAGATGTTTGAACAATATTATTTTCTCTATTTCTTGCTTACCCCCCCAGATCAAAGTACTTCAGTATCTAAAGGCTCTGTTCAATAAAAACTATATTCCCAGTAAGGCTGCAGCAGGGCTGCGGTCCAAGAAACTTGTTGCTGGTGTGTGTGTGTGTGTTTGTTTTTTTGTTTTTTTGTTTTTTGTTTTTTTTTTTAGAGAGAGGTCTTTGGTAGTTTTAACAAATTCAAATAAATTTTGAATTACAACGTAAATCAACCTAAAGATTTCTGAATTAAGCACTGACTTAAAAGGGTTAAAATGGTAGCTCCTCTCATTCTCTATCTTAATCTGGATTGAACTGTGATGCTACATTTGGCTATGAGTTGTAGTTAAACTTTGCCTAAACTCTGTCAAAGAAAGGATAAAAATCAAGCTGTTGAAATTACGTATCTTGCAAATTCTGAACTGAATATTCATTTCTTCAGTAAATGTGTGATAACAGCTGGATTCTGTTCAGATGACAATGCACTTTACTTGAGTGTGTTCCTGATGTATTTTAGCTATATATATATTTAGCAATGTACTTTTCTGGTTTTGTTCATAATTAAAATATAAAAATAAATATCAAACTCTATGTGGATGTCATTATTTTACTAGCATAATGTAAAAACTCAGATTATGAAGGTGAAAGGTAAAAATGTTCTTGAATTTTCTATCTACTCGCCACAAAGTATTTTGGGGAAAAAGAAACATTGCATTCTTTATGTTTAAAAGGTGAAATTCTTAGCTTTTTTATACAGCAAAACAATTGCAACCTGATGTGAGATGGGCAACCTGCTTGAGCTGGTGCTGCTTGAGCAGGGGGCTTGGACAAGAGGTCCCCTTTCAACCTCTGCTACTCTCTGATTTTGTTATGATATCAGTAAAAATCTTCAAGGGTTGCATTAGTCAAGACTTTTATCTGTCAAGGTTTGCAGTAGTACAAGAATGTCCCCCTCAAAAAAGAAAGAACAAAACCAAAAAAAAAACATCATTAAATCTTATAATTTCTGTGAAGGAAAGGCACCGTTGTATCTTGTGACCAAAAAAAAAAAAAAAAAAAAAAAAGAACTTCCTCAGCATTAAATTCTTTCCTGCCCTTTAAAGATCAATAGGACTTGCTCTGGAGATTGATATCTACATTACATTTCCTTACTAGATAAACACCTTTCATGACACTTCTCCGGCTATAAATATTCGAGAGAACATCTGCAACTGGTACAGTTTTACTACACTCACTTTTAGGCTGCATTGCTGTTGACAGAACTATTTTAATCTTGCCTCCTTTGGCTTTTTGTTGCTGGCTCCATGACTAGGCACTAGTGCAGCTGGATTGCTCAGCAGGAGCCAGGGATCTGTGTCGTGTCAGAATCAGGATGCTGAGATGTAGATGAGAGAATGGCGGCCTTGTACAGATGCGGTCTAATTTCTGCTAAGTTAAAATGCTTGTGCAAATACAGCCTTATAATGTTAGTTATGCTTCAATCTTCATTTTTTTGATCCTTTTGATATTCATCTAGTTATTGCTCTCTATCATTTAAGAGGATAAAGAATGGAAATGTTGCTGTTTTCAAAGCCTCATTTTGCAGGCTCCAAAGATGCATTTAATCTTTGTACCTCCCAGGCCTTCTAAATGATGGATTTTTCATAAATGAAGTTTTTTATATCACTTGTCTGCTCTTCACTTATCTTATGGTCTTAATCTCATCTTTATGCAGAATTCTATCCCTAAATAAAAAAGAATGTAAAATAATTAAAATAGAACTTAGCATTTAAAAAAAATTCTTTTCACTGTCCCAACTTTTCTTCTTATATATAAATATATATATACACATATATATAATCTACTCCATTTCAATTAAGAAGGAACTTGCTGAGTGCTGTTGTGTTTTTTTCCTCACCCTTAATGCTATTTTTAATAGCAAGGCTTCATATCAATTATGTGTATTAGTTTTTCTGCACAGGGAAGAGTTTCATGTTACATCATTCAAACAATGGCACACTTCTATATTTAAATTCAATCTGAAGCCCTTCTTGTGGATTTCTGGGCTGAAATATAGCAAAAAGGTTGTTGACTTCAAAAAGTTAGCATTCTCTCACTTGACTCCATTTTGCTATTAAATCTTGCTGTAAGTAACTTAAATGTGGATCAGTTCCCAAACTGGCATGCTTCACTGCACAGAACTGATAAACTGAAAAGCCATCAAGTAACAGAACAGGCTTATTAGACTAGCGGACTTGAAGCCATGAAGCAGCATCTAATACCCATCTCCCGCAAAGTTGGGCTACTGTGAATTCAATAAAAATCTGACATTTTTTCAGGACTGAGTCATTTGAAGAAATTTCTTGTCTGTTTAGGAAGCACTGAAGTATAGAAGTGTTTGCCTGTCAGCAGGAGATCTGCAGCAGAGGTGTCAGGGAAGTGATCTCCAAGGGCTTTCGTTCACAGCTGGACTTCCATGACCAGCAGAGTTATAAAACAGATCATTGTCATTTTTTTTTCCAAAGATTTTTCAACAGCACCTTTGCAGTTTAAAGTTCTATATTTGCCAGTAGACTAAAGATTTTGAAAACAAATTCCAAAAACAAAAGGTAACTGTGTGCATCTAACTTCTTAGCTGCAGATTCCAGAGTTTTAGATTTTATTAAATTCCAAAACTGAATCAATTCTCTGATAGATGCTGAAAGGAAAATAAAATTGATGATGTCATAGCTCTAAGTCTGCTTTAGTACTCTGAGATTCATAGTGTATGGAGTGAAAATAAAATGGGAAAATCAGACTTGATGTATGAAATCCTCCTGATTATTAAGAGCCACATTCATAAGAACATGTGAAAGTCTCTAGGGAAACATCCAATTTCTGCTCAAAAATATCTTTTAGATTCTCTTATTTCTTATTGTACGGTAAACAGTAGATTCTAAATAAAACTGGTTGTCAGAAGTCGATGACATTTCTCATCACACAAAAAAGAAATGTAACATATAAAACGGCAGGTTGGCATTTTTGCCATCTTCTCATATCTGCTTGGAAGAGGATCTGTCCAAGTGATCAGTGCATCTGTCAGTTCCGTATTTAATTACCGTAGCTGAAGGAAGGCAGAAGCAATTTGCTCTGTGTGCTGCGTCCTTGTGCAAAGATGACAGGAATACATTACAGTATCCAGATCCCTCCAGTTGGCTACAGCTGTTCTGTAGTCCGCTCACAACTAATACACTGATTTTTAAAGCTACAATTAAGTTAGGATGCTATCGTGACAGTGGTTAACTCATCCTTAACTCACTATCTTCCTTTGAGAAGATGCATTACAAACATTGTGGTGAAACATGGGGACTGTAAAGCTGTGTTTGGGATTTTACAGTGTGTGTTTTATAATGAAAGGTCAGTCTCTCAGAGAACTCTCAAATCCTGTGAAAAACAATGAGCAGATCACTTCAAAAAATCCACTGCCACCTTGCTGTCCAGAGTTTTTTTGCTTTCCAGAGGTTTTTTTTTTTTACTTTTTTGTGAGTATTTTTCTGTTAGTGCAGCTTTTCATACCTATTCACAGAAAGAAATACTGAAAAATAATTCCTCTGAATTAAGCTGCACTATCTGTACAATTTAAGAACCACGTTAAACTTTGCAAAGGGCTGAAATTGTTCACCTAGCCTTGCATAACGCCGTAGCTGCTTAACTTGAGACACACGTGTCTGAATTCACCATCTTCACACTGCAGAGCTGAAAAGGAATACTCAAATTAGGACAACTGGTTTATGCTGTTTTTCTTCAGTGGTGATCTCACAAAAAATAACCAAACCTGTTAAAAGGGATTTTTTTTTTCCTCCCCTGTTTGACAGGGTGCACATCTATTGAGGCAGCTCAAAAAGTATCCTGTGTGGATACAGGCATGTGGATACATACACTGCAGCATACTAACTGCTCTTCCAGACCACCTTAACGTACCTTCTGGTGCCGGTCCCTTTTTAGGAGCTCCATGGGTGTCCCAGTACCAGTAGGGCATCTCTGAGTAGCAGAAGAGCAGGTCAGGCACTTGGTGGCTTGTGAGGGGAGCACTGGGTGCTCCCATCTGGGCTCGTGTACGTGGGGGAGCTTGGATGACAGAGGATCGGAGCAGGAGTCACAGCTGCAGCGCCAGGAGGATGGACGCATTTTCTGCACATCTCTTGCTGGGTGGGGAGAGGGAGAGAAGAGGGGAACAAAAATTAAAGCTTCACAGCTGTATTACATTTTACTTTGGAATTTTTTTCTCATGGACTGTTGGCTGCAATTACAAGCCAAAAGGGATGATATAAATTTAAATCTAATCTATTTCCTAAATGAAATGAGAAAATGCATTAGTTGACTGAACTGTGACAGACCTGTGCATACTTTCAAATATATTTAATTCAAATGATACCAATCAGTTCTGACCTAGATTTACATAAGGTTGATTTACACTAGCTCACTAGTGATGTAAATTATCCAAATTTCTAACCATTCTGTTTCCACATTCTCTATAAGTAAATGAAGCTTGGACTTTTATATATATATACACACACACACACACACATACACACACACATATATATATATATATATATATAAAACACACACACATATAAAAGTGCCATACCTTTATTCAAGCTGGGTGTGTTATGGTTTAATGTGTTAACTTGACAACTATCACATATAAAAACACCTAAACATCTAGGGATTTAGGGTATAACAGGAGCTGAAATTAGCTGCATAATAAGAGGGAAATATATAGCCTCCTACTACGTACACTGCTTTTGGTGGTCATTAATAAAATGAACAGTAAACATAGCACTATCTTGAGGAACCTTGAGTTGTAGCTTAGGGATGGAGAAACCTGGCCTTTGCATTGTCATTCGTTTACTTTATAACTTGTATTTGCCTAAATTTGTATGTAGTTAAAATCTTTGAGAAATGAGGTTTCTGTCTGAGATGGCCTCCTTATAACCTATGAAAGGGCTCTCAAGGATAGTTGGTTGTTTTGTTACACTAGCTGCCACAACAATGACCATGTGATGGTATAGGGCAGTTGTCAGCATGAAGAATTGTACTTAATAGTTAGAGGGGAAGAAAAGAAGTGTATACAGTGCAGGGATTAGAATTACATTGGAAACACTATCTCAGCAAAGACTTCTGCCTGTGCTTAATGTTCCATTGACTTCAGTAGGGTGTCTTACTATGCTTACATTTAAGCAGGCATATAACTTGGAATCATCAATGCTTGGGAATATCTTGATCAGGAGTAAATAGGGATACAGACTATCATCTCACACGTACTTTATCAGTATAATTTGATAGAATTTTGTTGGAGTTACTGTAATTCATATGAAAGAGAGAAACGGTTAAGGTTCAAGTATTTTTATCATGGTCTAGGAATTAGTGGTGATGGCAGTGGATGTAATCACAGGGGGATCAAAGCCCAGCAGCACTGCTCCTACAACTGCACCACTGACAATTAGTGCTAATAAAAGTATATGCAGGAAGGACTTGCACTGAATTTTAATTGTTGCTGATAAAAGCCATAGAAAGGGTAAAACGCATGATAGCATATGGCATGTAGGCTTTACTTTAGAGAAATCTAAGAAAAATAATCATCCACAGAGCTCTTACTACAAAATATAGCACAGCAGAGAAATTGGAGAAATAGATTATAAGGAAAGACCTGTGCCTGAATGTCTTGTTCCAAAGCACACTCTTCTACCACTTGAGTTAAACCAACAGCTCACTTCCATAGTTAGCATTTGGGACTATACGCCCTTAGTCAGGAATGGGCAAATAAGGCAGGGAGAAGTGCTTACTCAGAAACAAGGGAAAATGAATCAGCAAAGAAGCTTGGATTTGTACACCGGGTCAGGAGATCTAAACAGTAGCAGAAATATCCTGTATAGGTTCAATTAATTCAACAATAGCCTGGAAATCAGGTCAGAGGCAAACTTCATCCATGAGACACATACTGGAACACTAACTGCACCATTTCTTCTATAAACAAAGTGGGATTGTTGAAACAGCTAAAAAGAGTACCTTAGGTCAATCAGGGATCTGGGGGAGTGACCCCCTATTGGCTTTGGGGTCCAAATAGCAGCCTGCCAGCACCTATGTGTAAGTGATCTGCAAGATGTAATTTCAAAGCAGTGCATGGTGGGGGGATGAGTGACAACAAACATCCTTGAAACACGAGGTTCAGACTGGAAATAGGGAAAGAGTTGGACCTCCTGAAGACAGTCAGGCAGCAGAACAGGTTTCCCAGGGAGGCTGTGCAGTCTCTGCCCTTGGAGGTTTTCAAGACCAGACAAGATCAAACCCTGAGCAACCTGGTCTGACCTCAGAGATGACCCTGGATGGAGCATGAGGCTAGACTAGAGATCTCCTCAAGCTCCTTCCAATCTGAACTATCCTATTATTCTATGACAGAGAACAGCAATAAGTGAAACACTATCTTGTATTTATTAACAGTAAATGGCTGTTGTGAGGGAATCAGTAAGGAAAGAGGAAGATCAATGTTGCTGAGTCTGCCAGGAGTCTAAATGAATTTCTGTGTGCCATTATTCATGAGACAGGCTGAAGAAGGTCAAATCCTGGAAACTGGAGTAAGTGAGATGTTAAAAGGTTTTACGATTATGCTGGAGCAGACAGGCAATTAGAACTATTAAAAACTGACAAGGCACAAGGTCAAGATGAATTACATATTTCAGTATTCTAGCAAAAGCAGGAAGAGAAATGTTTCATGTAGCACATGCTTTGCAACAGTGAAGCTTCAGAAGACAGGTGTAGGTCTGAAAAACTGAAAATGAAAAATGCACCCTTGCATACAAGTGAGCTTTATTTTGTCCAAGCTCCATTCTCATAGAAAAAAAAAAAAAAAGCAGGAAGGAGACATTTTGTGAAAAGGAGAAGGGAACAGATGAAAGCAAAAAATTTTCCTCTGCATTTATAGGGTGTTCCTCCCACTAAAGATTTTCCTCAAATAATTAATCTAAACTGTCAATTAATAGTCTTGCAAACAGGTATTTTACCTGGTGTCTAAATGTCAAAGAGGCATTATGAAGAACCGCTTATTTCACTTAGGTAGACGCAGCAGTTCCAGACATCCTCCTGTGAAGACCAGAGCACTGTTCTCCCTGGGTTTTGGGGTTCTCTTCCTTCTCTGATGAGCTAAAGGAAAAGTAAATAGGAACCAAACCTATCCACGACCATTTCTTTATTAGATACTTAGTTCTAAAACAAATGCAACTGTCTACATCCATGTCAGTGCTACACAAAAGCAACAATATTAAGAAGAAAAATAGCATAAAGATACAGTATCAGTAACCCAGTATCTTATTTCCCAAAATATGTAAAATAACATTAGCACAGACATGAAGATATTAACTTAGCCTCCAAAATATGAATATGCATAATATTTCTCTTATCTCTTCATGAAAATAAGATACAAATAACATCACTGTAAGAGAAGACCTCTGCCTTGGAAAGATACTTCACAGAATGCTTAATGGACCCCCAAGGCTTTGTATTTTTCTCTGCTGCATGTAAGTAACCCCTGCTGGCTTCAATAGTGTCCTAATATAATCCTAGTCACTGCAGCATAGGAGATACCCACTCCTGTATCCATTCATGAACATTTACCTACACAGGCAGTGATTAGGAAGAGAGAAAGGGCTCCAAACCCCTACCAAGGGCCCTGGCAGTGATCAAGTCACTCATTTCAGGATGTGGTGGAATGAATGTTAAGTCCATGTGTTGTATAACTCAGAACTGGACATCACTGATGCCAGGAGACCACTTTGCACAGTCTTCACTTGTATTTGCATCTCCAGCAGCCATGCGGGTGCTTTTGCTTTTACTTTGTGTGAAATACTTCAGAACTTCCACAATATGCAGAACAGGCACATTTTCAGGACGTTGAGGAACCATAAAACTCTCTCTTTCCCTCCCCCCCCACCAATCAGACACAGCTGTAGTTCATTTTTACTTCTCAAGTGGCAGCTGCATGAGGGTTGTCTGTTTTAAAACTGCCCTGCTGTCCACAGCACCTCTTCCAGGGCGAGGCAGCCTTGTGGCAACTTAATTACAGGTGGCCTGTGGCTAGAACAGCTGGAGCTTCAAAACTCAAATAACTTCAGAAAGTTCATTTTAATGCAACAGTGCAAACTTCCTGCTTGCTCCCTATTGCCCAGTTTACATATGAAAATTACAGTGGTTAGAATAACCTTCTGAGCTGAGTCTCATTTTTTAGCTCTCAAGCACTGAGTGAACTCTTTCACTTGGGTTTCCAGCATTATAAGAAAATGTTTAAATAAAAAACACACCACCTGTTTCTTACGAGACAGAGTCGGATGTCACAAACACTCCCACTGAAGATATATGTTGTAATTATTTACCTACATACAGCTATTTTTCTTTTGTTTAAACCAATCATTGAGCTTGAGTTCTAAGTCTGCTTAGTAGCATCTCCTAAAATTGTCTAATGACAAATAGTTGGAAAAAAAGCACAGATTTTAGTTATTTTTTCTATTGTCCTCATACCAGGAATGAAGCACTGTAATACTCAAAGCAGCTGAAGGAGAAGGCAGAAACCTCGAAACCCACCGAGGCCCTGGAGGCCCAGCAGGCCGCGCTCTCCTCACAGCTGCGCCGCAAATGGCGGCATGGCGGCCGATCCTTCTGGAACTCGAAATGGCGCCACCTGCTGAGCGCGAGTGCTGGTTGTGGGAGAGAGGTTGGTGTTCGTCGATGTCAGGAGGCCACGGCGAATGTTGTCGTCGCTTAGCTTTTTTTTTTTTTTTTTTTTTTTTTTGTTTTTGTTTTTGGTTTTGCTATGTGTACTTATGGTTTCTCCTCGTTGATCCCTGGAACGGCTGTTTTTCACGTTCTTCTTAATGGTAAGTTAATCTCTTATGAGAAATTTCAAGGCAAATCAGGTGGTTAATTGCAGTGTTCAAACATGGCTGTGAAGTGACTGCTGCAATGTGAAGTCTTAAATTTTGTGTGTGCCCTTATGGTGCAAGTCGAGCAACCGCTGAGGCATTTAGGATTTCTGCTGAGATCTACCCATGACTTGAGGCCCTCAAAATGCCCATTCTACTATAAAAAGCGTGACCTTTAGCAGGTGTTTTAAGGAATGAATACGCTGGCTTGGTGCCTGGGTGTTCCAGGGCTTCTGAGGCTTGAAAGTAACTTTCCTGAGTCTTGGTGCTGGCAATAGATTGTTGGTTGGATAGAGAAAAAAAAAAGAAGGTGAAATAAAGCTCATGAAGGTTTAAGTGGTGTGGTTTTCGTTGTGGTTCCCATTTAAAATATCTCTTCATATGGACCATGGGTGACTAATACTGGGCACGAGGTACCGTATGGGTTCCATCTTCCGGAGCTCGTCTTACTCTTTATGTGTATGTGAATGCCCGGGTTTTCAAGGTTTTTTCGCTGCTCGAGCTGTTTTTTCCTGAATTCCCCACGAGAGGTCAGCGTTGTCCCATGCAACGCGCGCCTCGCGCGCTCGCCCGAGCAGATGGCGCATTTGCTAGACCCTGGTGAGTGCGGTTTTGGCATATGGAAGCGTGAGGGATTTTCATGTTTGCAGGTAGAAATAGACAGGTAGTTAAAAATTTATAATGTTTATGGTTTCTTTATGTATCTATATTGATGGAAGCAGCCAAGTAGCTGATTTATCTTCATTTGTCAGTTTGATGGACATGTGCTAATGGTATGAGTCGGGTATTCGTTTCCCCTCTGATCCAGCACTTGTAGAATAGATGCTATTTAGTTGGAAATGTCACTGTGGTAATGTGTACGTGTTGCTTGCTTGCTGCTACCTGCCAACCCTGTCATTCACATCTCGGGTGCATTTTTTTGCAGAGTGGTTAGCTCAGTTAAACGTAGTAGGATCGTTCTGGTATGTGGAAATGTTGTAAATGTGTCTAGTGGTTCCTTCCCCGCAGGTTTGCTGAGAAGCAATACCAGTAGCACCAAATCAGGCGACTTGAGCCAGATTATGGTGTCTTTTTCTCAACTAGTAAGAAGAAAATTAGTGGGGGGTTTGGTTTTTGTTTTTGTTTTTTTAGAAACACATTGAGATGAAGAGTGAAAAGCACTCTACAATACAAGACACAAACACTATACTTAATACATTCATGTATATAATATATGCACAAATACTCTTATATTAATATGTATTAAATGACATAACAGACGAACATTCCATTTAAAGTTTCATTTGGGAAGTGGCTGTTCAATTACTTTTTTGGGAGAACCTGTGTATTTTGTTCCAGGCTTTTCTACTGATCCACTCTGTCACCACATTCTGCCTGTCTATACCATAGAAGTCTTTGTGCTTCATTTTCCCTTCCCACTGTAGATTGCATAAGAATTGAGAAGAAATGCGCCTAATCCTGAAACACACTTCTGATCCCATGTCTTTGACCCTGACACGCATGCTTGCATTTGAAATAAAACCCTAGCAATTCTGCTTGGTTCAGTAAAAGGCAGGTTTGCAGACATGACAGGAAATCCATTCCTACTCCGTAGATTTATAACAAAAATGCCTAAAGCAAACAACAAAGTAAGTTTGCTTTACCGAAGACAAACTCGCACCTTTGCTCTTTCAAAGACCCTGTTTACAAGTTAAAGCCGTGGCTCAGTCTGTCTTTCTTCTTAAACTGCCAATCTGTAGGTGCTGCCTGAAGCCCCTTGGAAAGAAAAAGTCAGGAGATATCCTACTGCTATCATGGACTAACAGAAGTGCTTGATCTTCTGACTATAGAATAATTGTGTTTAAATAGTCCCAAAGCCTGGAGAGCTGAATCTGAAACGATGGTGCATGTGTAGTGTCAGCAGCAAAGCCGCATTGCTGTGCATAGGAAAGTGCAATTGAAGTTATCCAGATCCTGCCAGTGCAGAATGCTTTCCCAGTAAGCCTCTTAATGGGTCTGTGTCATAAAAAGATTTTAAAAGGTCAGAAGAAATGGCTCTCTTCTCTTCCTCAAAGGCTCCTGGCTGCCCTTGGAACAGAGTTGTATTTGAAAATGGTGCTAAGGCACAGTCTGAGTTGGGCTCTTGCTGGTTCGCTCTAACAATGATTTGGCAGGCTGGCAAGAGCTTGCCTGTGATATCCGGAGCTGCTGCTTTTTTTTTCTTTTTTTTTCCCCCTCCTTCTCTGGTAGGATGGGTATGTGAAAAGGGTGGTTTAGTGTTTTTTTTTGTTTAAAAAAGCACTAACTGGCAGAGAGTCTTTAAGGGGGTAGAGGTGAGGAAGTGTTTTGTCTCTCTCCTCCAACTAGCCTGTCCTATTCTTTTTTTTTTTCTCTAATATGGTTTTCTCCTTGATGTAGGCAGAATATAGGGATCTGAATTTGAAAGGGACAGAGTCTAATGAGATTGTTACAGATCACGAAACATACCTAGCCAATGCTAGCCTCTTGGTGGCACATAAAAAGCTGCTCTTGTCCCAAAGTGGTTACAAAAATAAATAAAGTAAGAGGGTGGTAATGGTATAAAGATGCAGATTTTTAAATAACCTTATAACAATTTAATGCAAGAAGCCAGTAGTACAGTTGGAGGAAAAAGTCCACATATTTTGATACTAATACCCTGTTTTGTTTGCAGGAACATAAAAGAAAACAAAACTTTAAAGTTTTTTCACTGAGTACTGTTACTACCATAATTTCTACTCAAACTCCATTTTAAATATAGAAACAATAATATAACATCATTTATTTCCTATTCTGTCTAGGGAGATGCTTTTAACGTTTTCCCCCAACTGTTCTCTTCCTCCAGAAGAAATGATTGCAGTTCATAAATTAGGCACCATGGTGTGGCGTGGACCACGCTGGAGCAGAAAAGCTCTCAAACTCCTCTCAGGGGAAGCTGCTGGCGGCTGCTGCTTTCTCTGTGTTTCACCTTTGTGGCTGGTTCTGCATCATGGCTAGTTTGTGTGCATATATTGCCTTCACAGTTATGCCATATAGGAGTTTCCTTTGCATTGAAAGATTACACATAAATATCAAGGAAACAAGCGAGTATTGTTGCAATGTCAAATCTAAACATTTGCTCTGTGGATGGTTGTTTTTTCTTTCAAATCCTCTTGATGGCACTGGAGTCTTAGATATCTCTGCTCACAAGCCCTCTCTGGTTCCAAATCCTATTATCTAGGTTAGCTCATCTGTATTCAAAAGATCAATGTTGCATTATTACAAAGATCCTTTCAAGTGTAAAAAGGATGGCACTTCATTACAGAAAGTAAAAGAAACTAATCAAACTTTCTTGGTGAAATCATTGACTTTTTTAAGTAAAGGGCAAATTTAAGAATTTGAAAGTCCGAAATGTGAGAGAGTCTTGCTGTTGAGGCTCTTTACTGTTCTAACTTAAATCTCCAGTAACATAATTCTTCAGATTACATGAAAATCCGAGAAGAAAGTGGTGTGATGTTGCTCTCCTCATGGCTTCCAATTAAGCCAAGTTGCCATTTAACCTCCTGTGATCTGCTGTACTACATAGCTTTAGAAAACCATCCAGTTTGCAGAGGTCTTTCTATTGGAGAGCAGTGGAGATGATGCTTTCAGCTCGTGGCAGTTAGGCTGTGCTTTAACACTGCACAGTAGGTTTTTAGGAAACCTGAAATTGTATAGGAATTGATTTGAATGTTGTCCAGGTTGTCATCAATTTTGCAAATGATCACAACAAATAATCAGCTACTCTATCTTTTGGCTTTGTTTGTGCACAGGCAGCCAAGAGCTGTGCCATGCCCTTGGTGATCGATAGTGAACTTTCTATCCTTGGCGTCTCATCTGTAGCTTTTTCAAATGCTTTGTTACCCAAGTGGGTTATTCCCGCTTTACAGTGCCAGGAGTTAGATCATGAGCAGAACCCAGACCACTGAACTCCCGCTCCTCAGTGAATTGGTGCTGATTATCAGTTCATCTGCGACGTCCTCATTGTGAATATTTGTAATTTGTGCTAGTTTTACATATATTACTATTTTTCGCTCGTTTTCCTTGTCTGATTAGGTGACTTCTGTAGCTCAGCAGCACTGGCAGACCTTGCCATTAAAAATGCTGCTCAGAATTCCCTTCTGGTGACTGAGAGCTGAGTTCATTTTCATGAATAAATCTCTAGCATCTGATCATCCACAGAAATGAACGTAAATGGGTTGTGAATGCAGCCAAATCAAAATTCAGTGTTAGGTTGTATGCATATTCATGAATGTTTCTTCCCACTACTTCCTTTTTTCACTGACAACTTGCATGAGTGTAGCTCACTTGCCAAAGTTCAATGCAGTACCAGATCTTGCAGGCATTAAAACAGATCAGTCTGGGCAGTTTTCACTAGTTGTTGCTCTGAGTTTGAAGGAAGGTGGTTTGAATTCCTGACGTATCTGGGGGCTTAGTGAAGTCATTTGGAAAGGACAGAAAATAGTCCTGAAAAATCTGAGTAAAGAAAGGAAAATCATTCAGTTGCTGCAGTGAGGTACTGCAAATAAACCCAACGAGGTTTATTTTTTTTCCAGTCCCTTGTTTTGGTCACTAGTGTCGCAGTCACAGACCTCTGACTTAAAACTTTCTTTTTTTTTTTTTTAAAACTTTGAGAATCAATTTTTACTAAGTGTCCTGTGATACCTAGGCCAGGAGAAAGCTCAAGAGAATTGTTTCAAAACAATGTTTTTCAGAGAGAATCTTCTGTGATATATCTAGGAGGAATTTGAAGGAAGAACCATTGCTTTAACTGCAGTCCTGGATGCTGACATGTCCACACTGAGCTGAAATTATTCCTCCATTCTGTTAAATAGTTCTTCCTTGCTGTACAGAATCACAACTACCTTTGTGGCTAGTGTATGGAGGGTGTATTAACTTAAGCGCTCTCCAAAAAGAGTTGGATTCCCATTCTTGAATTCGAGGTATAGGATGGCATTACACTGTTTAAACAACATTGGGGCTTATGAGGAGGCATTTGGTGCTTCTGAACTCATTTTGTGTGAGCTAAACATTCAGCCTCTCCTTCCAATATTGGGACATGGGGTCAGTGCCTTTGTTCTCTTGTTTTGTTGATCCTCTGCGTTTCGAAATTGGTTTCTCGAAATGTTCCTTGTTCCGGTAAGGTATCTCCAAGGCAGCTTCTGTAACAGAATAAATATTTTTTGTCCTCTATCCCTTGTCCAATAGAATGAGCCTGGCCCACAACATACATGGCTATAGGTTGTGTGTCATGCCAATGCTTTTCTCTTTCTTCCTGTAGACCTTATGCAAGATGATAGAAAACTTGGATGTAGGGTATCAGAATTAGAGTATTTTTAGAAGGAATTTTCTTTGTAGTATTTTTTCTATCTGTCATGCAAACATGGCTAGCAGTGGACAGCTATATACGTATATATGTATCTTTTCATACTACAATACAGTGCATTTTTTTGATATTACAGTGGTGGTAATTATTGAGCTCTAACCACAGAAATGGTTCTTTAATTCCTCTAACTCATTTTTTTACAAGTATGTGGAGCCCTATGTTGACAGATAAATTATAGGACAACCTTGGAAGGCCTTTTCCCAGTTTTATGCTGTAGAAATAGAACTTTGATTACCCTGCTATGCTTATGTTAGTGTCAATGAACTTGTAATTCAGCTTTAAAAACACTTTCCAGAGTAGGTGAATGTCTCTTGATATGGTCAAGTGCTGTGAATAAGGCCTAGTGCACGTTTACCTCCTGCCAAGACTTTGACTCAGTGTGACCAATTTCCTTTTGTCCCAGTGAGCCAGGAAGTGCACAACTAAGCATGCCACTATCCATGAGGGCCTGTGTCCTTAACAGTTATTAAGGCTTTAAGAACAGAGATACTGTGATATCCTAAATAAATTCTCTGAGGCTTGTTCATATGAATGAAAATAATTGAGTATCAAACATCGCTCTTAGCTCATCTTGTTTGAAAATGACTCCCCTTGGCAAGAGATAATAGTTACTTTGCCTGGGATACTGGAGAGAGTATACATGGAGCAGGGAGATGCTTAGAGCTGGAGAAGGGGACAGTGAGCACACAGAGCTCACCGCACGGCCGGCAGCCCGGGGGCTGGTGTCTCACTGCCGCCCAGCAGCGCTGCCCTTAGCCTTGTTTGGGAGCGGACTGGGGCGTTGGGAGCACTTCTTTCCTAATAGCTTAGAAGATGCTGCCATTTCTCCTGGAACGGCCCTGCACGCAAGACGTTTCCAGCAGCAGAACCTCTGCCCGGGCCGCTCGCACACGGGTCGGAAGGGGCGCCGTGCCCGGCTGGCCATGGCCGCGGAGCTCCCAGCCCCCTCACCACGCACGGGGCCACTCGCACACGGGTCGGAAGGGGCGCCGTGCCCGGCTGGCTGTGTTGGGAGCAGCTCCCAGCCCCCTCACCACGCACAGGGCCACTTGCCTCTCGGCTGCGCTGCCTCGGAAGCTTTCTTGCCCTTCCCGCTTGCCCACCATCTCTCGGATGGCCTTGCATCCCCCTTGGCATGCAGAAGGACAAAACTTTTGCGCCCCTGCTGAGGAGTTGGGGGTGGCCATGTCATCAAATACGTCAGAAGAGTAAGAACATCTGCCAGCCCATTTGCTGTCCAAAATCCTTAGTTTTGCGCTTACGGCTAATGATATTCTTTAGAGGAAACTGATCGTAAACTAGTGTTTAACTTGGCTTTGTTTGCTTTTCCTTCCCCCAGAAACATTGTTGCAGAACAAGCTTCCTGCATACTGTGCACAATATATGAAAGAGTATGAAGCATTTCTTGAGCTCAAGTTCTGCATTATTAACTACCTCATTAGAGAGGAGATTTGTACAAGCACATACAAAGGTACTTAGTAATTATTGGGTTATTGATGGGCAGTAACAGAAGGACACTAAAATGCTACTTTTTCTCATTTAGCACTGATTGTATCTATGGTTTGTTACATGATTTCTAAATAATATGTTAGAGGTGCTTTTATTCTGCCCTATGTCTGCGTTTTCACGTTTAACCTGCTTGGCCTGGTTTGTGGAGCAATTCCATTAAGTGCCAGTGGCACTTCCACTTCTGAACAAAACGCACTGAGGAAAATTCCTCTGTCTCCCCATTGCCCCCAGCTTGGCCACCCTTGGGCCAGTTGGCCATTGCTGTCACGGTCACTTGACAGCTTAAGAGGACTGAAATCCTCTGCTGTTTATAGTGACCCATGGAGGCTTGAGAAGAGTATGCCAGCCTATTCAGACAGACTGCAAGTTACTTGATGGGTGTATTTTCTTTAAATTGAATGTTTTACTTGTCAACAGCTGTTTTAAATGATTTGTTATCTTCAGGAGTTGGTTTCGAGGGGAAGCCTGCATCTGACTTGGAGAAGGATCCAAATAAATATGGATTGTAACCCAACTCAGATATTTATGCTGGAAGTGATTTTTTTGTGCTGTGAAGTGTGAATTGTTACGTGTGAATTGTTTTTTTTTTTTTTTTTTTTTTTTTGCCTTCTGCACATATTGTCTGTAGTTTAAAAATTTCTCTGGAACTGCTTAACCCTCCAAGTTTTCCCATCCTCTGTCCCACATGAGCGGGAGCAGTGGGAATAGTTCTGATAGATGTTGCTGGTGCCCTGTACTAGGGACTTCATGGCTGAGGATTTTATTGGACAGTAGCTGATATTTCTTTATCAAATATTAATGCACATAATATTAGCTTTACCCTTAGTAAGCACTTCATTTCAATATCTGTGTTGGCTGCAAAAGGCGCTCTTTGAAACATCTGGAGTATTGTAAAAACTCTATGCCTGAAGGGTTTTAAAAGGACAGACATATAGTTCATGAGTAACAGATCTTCATTTGTTTAGTCATATTCTTTCTTGGAGTATCAGCCTTATGTCAGGGTCCAGCTTATCTGGGCACGCAGAAACAGCACAGCCCATATCCCTAATAGCTTAATCTGCGATTTGCTACACATTGGTAAAGGGGTTTGGACTGGAGTCCCCAAATGGCTTTGATTTTGGTAGAAGAGCTACATATGACTTGGAGCTAATTTTCTTCTTCCTTCTGACTTCCGTGGCCCTGACTATGCCTGCATTTCCTGCTAATCCTTACAAAAGGCAGCAGGAAAGATAACATGAGATGCATCCTCGTATTTTATTAAGCCTGTCTTGCCATTGCTTTATCTCATTAACTGCTTGATCACTGTGAATAAAAATAATCTTCCATTAGCTCTCAGCTTCAAAAGACTCAGATTTTCAGATCAAACAGTCCTTCAACAGCTGTTGAAAAATCTTTAAATCCGGGAGGTTAACTTCAAAGAACACCTTATGGGTGTTCTGAACCCAGTTGACAGGTAAACAGTAATTTATGACCAAAGATACACACTAATGAAATGCTTTTAAACCATGGGTAATCTCTTACTCTTTTTCCTTTTGATTTTAGTGGGAGATTCCTAGATTGACAGCAATATAAGTGGATGGCTTAATTAGCCATAGAGCAGGCAGTGACAATCCAGGCTGTTCACAACGCTGTTCTACCAACATATATACAATATATTTTATTTGCAGGGGCAAACTACTGTGAATAGTCAAGGAATAGCTAGGGCTTAATTCTCCCTGGATGGCAGGCCTCTGTGCTACGGCTGCTCAGATGCACTGCCCAAATTGGAGGCCCATTACCTGATGGACGAGCTTCAAGTCGCTGGTGTTCTGGGGACAGCGATAGGAACGAGGAAACGCATTTACTAGCACAGTGCTCTTGTGAAGTTAGTACAATTGCTGGCTGGAAAGCAGTTTGAGACCTTCAGAGGAAAAGCTTCTGCAGTTTTAGATGATTTGTTACTAATTACTACGGATTATGGGGATTACATGCTTAACAATAAGTAGGTCTTTCTGGGGCATCCTTCCCAATGCTTTACATTTGAGATCGGTGGAAAAAAACACAGTTTTGAGCCTTTACGTTATCCGAGATGGCCAAGGAGTATCCCAGGAGAAAATAAAACAATCAAAATCCTTAGGTAATAAAGACAAGGAAATGGAGATGCAGTTATTATCTAGTCATAATGATAATAAAAAAATGATTATATTAATAGACAGTTCACCAAATAAGAGGTAAAAGTTCAGTAGAACACTAGGAAACCAAATCTAAGGTAAAGGAAATGGCCAAGGTCCTTCATTTTGATACCTGTTATTGTGCTTCTTATTGGAAACGGATGGATTGTGTCCTTCTGGAATGCAGGTATTAGCCGATGTCTCCCTTTGGAGGTAGTGGAGGGAGAGAATCCCCTTTTAGTTATCTAGAAACACTGTTTTAGAGACCTCATTCCTGAAGTTCTGCCAACATCTGTGCTGTTGCATGAGCAGTTTCCTCAGCACACCATGGGGTTTTAAGGCTTTTGACTCTGATGCCTTTTATATAAAAGCTCTATCTTGTGCAATAGTAAATGCAAAAAGTCTTCCTCCATGTTCCCTGCAAGTTCAGTGGGGATTGTAAAGTGAGATATGGTATAACATGAGCTTATCAGAACCATAATGATGCCCTTGCTGGAACGTAGTGAACAGAAGATTTAATCAAAGACAGTTCTGCTGAAGAAAATGTTAAGGGATTTTTGCCTCTAAGAATCCCCTTGAGCTGAGGATCACGGGAAGAGCGTTTTGAAGTCTCCCTCCTTAGTCTTTTGGACTTCTAACACTTGAGATGCTTGGTAAGCTGAAGGAATCCTTTGTGCTCCTCAGTCTTGCAGTGTAAGTGATGGGGAGAAATGGCAAGTCAGGCATCCCCGTGTGTGAAACATGACTGCTGCTGCAGCTCTCAGCGCAAAGCCATCCTGCCTGTACCATCCCATCAACGGGAACAGCCCAAATCCTGCCCCTGCAACTTCATCTCAGAATGGAAGTCTTCCTTAAGGTAACAAGTCAGTAAGAGTTAATCCAGTTCCTAACAAACCAAATCCAAGAGACCCTAAGCTAAAATCCATGTCAGAGCTTATCCTTGGGTAAAATTGCCCCCTGTTAAGAGAAGGAGTGAGAGCTCCTGTGTATGAGTACCCTGTGTATGGCACAGGCGGTAGAACGAGCCTCTTTATTTTCTTAATAGTAGTGTCTTGTTCTGATGTGAGCTGATACAATTTGGCTTATCAATGAGGAAATTATGTTTGCAATTCAGTTTGTTTTGACCTCAGTGAGAATGAGTTGCTAATACTCTGAGGGAGTAAAGGTTAAGCTATATAGGAGTAAAATAACCATTAAAGTGCGTTGGGAACTAAGCTATCGATGTCTTTTGAATCCCATCTTGTCTTCTGTAGATAAAGGATTGCCCACAAATAGCTTGTCTGGCCCTGAAGGAGGTGTAGCCATAAGCCCCACAGGGAGAAAAGAAGAAAACCAAATGATAAGGGAATTTACTTAATGCTTAATAAGGGAACTTTGATTAAGGGAATTACTTAATAAGGGAAATGAATACAAACATACCAAGGCATTACTAAAGTGTAACTTCACAAGGTGAAAGCAGTATTATTTTGTGGAGTAAGAAGCAGAGTTTAGGCGGGAAGCTGAATCATTACCTTGTTTTGCAAACATTTAGGGCATTTGTCAAAAAGACATATTTGTGTCCAAAGAGGGCAGAGAAGAGAAGCTACCTGCACGATGGTTTGTCTAAACTGTGGGTCTGTCAAAACTCCAGAGAGCCAGAGTTGCTTTTGAGTTATGTTAGAGCGTGTAGAAGGGGATGCAGGAGGGTGACTTCTAAGATGACAGATATCACAGTCAGAGGAGGCTCTTCTGGATCTGGAGGTAGATAATAGCATTTGCTAAAAGAAATTGTCACTCAGTTATCTGGGCTGATCTATAATTGTATTGCAGCAAGGACTGTTTGGAGTTAAGTTTTGCGATTAGATGGCTGTGGAAAAGGCCTGCTTGGTCACAGTTCCAAAGTCTCTTGGCCTTTGCAGCATTTATAGGATTGTTTTGCTTTTTCTTTTCTATAATTTGTTTCTATTTCTTTTTTCTTTAAATTGGTTCAGTGTCTTTATACCAATATGACTTTTTTACTTCCTGAAATAGGATAGCCATTATTTCTACTGGAACATTAAAGCTTGTAAACAAAAGAATTGTTGTAGAAACAGAGGGAGGAAAGTTGTTTGGCAAGGAAAATATTTCATTTGACTGATAGTGAAGTTGCCTAGAGAATTTAGTAGGAGTAAAAAGGCATCTACAGGGAGCAAAGCATTTGTCCTCTCTTACTCTTGATCCTATGCTCAGCACACACTGCCAAAAAGAAAACAAAACAACAAAAACCCAACCCAGCAGCCATGCTTTGGGGATAGTTTTGTCTCTGGTTTTGAACTCAGGCTGACTCCAGAGCTGAAAGTCTTCTGATGCTCTGTGTTCTCTGACCCATTTGTTTTTTTCTTTTGTCCCAACTCCTTAAAATATTCCAGTCAGATATGTTTCCATAACTGTACAGAAGCACTTAGAACCTGTGCTTTTTTTGTTGTTGCTGTTTTGAACTGCGAAGCCCTCTTGTATAAACAAAAAATGTAGAGGCAACTTGAGTTTGGCAGTGACTCAGAAATAGTTTTCGATAACAACAGAATGCAGAGAATAAAAATGAGAGGTGGTGGGTCTTGGTGACTAAAAATGAAACAGCTATAATTGATATTGGGTATTGAAGTATGTGGCCACCTGCGTCTGCATCTGGTTTAGGCAGTTCCAAATTTTCAAGCTCTCGTGGTTCAGGATCTTGCCTTGTGGCCTCGAGTCCTTTACAGTTGTGTTAACCTGCTTGGACAGCCGATGTTAGCACATCGGTCAGTGTTCAGTGTCATAGGAACCCTGCATGTGGAGGTGGAAGGCAGGACCAGCGTGGCCCGGGTGAACCAGCTGTTACTGCAGACCTGTACATGTAATCATGAGGTTCTTATGTGGGGTGTGCGTGTGTGTTTTAAGTATCTTGTGCCTGTCACTGTCATGTTTGAAGCAAGAAGCTGTTTCTTTGAGCACTGTGGATCTCTATTACTTTTATGGGCTGGCAACCTGAAGTGGGAACAGAACCAGAATGAAAGGTATAGCTGTACGGGTTGGTGTCTTGTTTGGCAATTTGGAGTTTGATAGTGGAGCTAGTGCTGTGGTGTCTGCTGTAGCCAGGTACGGCCTGGAGGATGCTGCATGTTGGCTCCTGTTGGCAGTGCCTCATAAGGGACGTAGGGGAAAGACTTTGTGCTGTACAGTTTGGGGCAACTGACATACTCGTCCATTCCCTTGATTTTATTTTTTTTGTCCTTCCCGTATACTAGACGGTCACAGCATAAAGAATATTCTGTCTAATAACATGCGTGCAAGTGTTCCAGGCATGAACTAGGACACTTCCCAGTGCTCCAGCACATCGCTGTTGAATATAGGCTAATAGATCAAAGACCAAGTCTTATGCCCTCTTCACAATGTGTTTGGAGAATATGACTCTAAACGTGACAAAATTGTTGTAATTCAAATAGCGTTGGAAGAATACTAATTCTCTGTCATTTTCAGTTACAAAAGAGGTTCCCTTTTATTTTTTTTCCTGTAGCCTTATTTGAGGTATGTGAAGTTATTCTGCATGGAAAGAGTTTGTGTTTTTGTTGCCTTTAATGAGAACTTTGCAGAGATTTGTTTCAAGAAAATGATAGCTTTCTAAAACATTAACCCCTAACACTGGTTGGTAATTTCAAAATGCATTTATTTTCTGTCAGCAACACATACCATAGACTGTGCAATGTCCAGTGAAAACAGCCTTCTGATTCTGCAGTACCGGTGAATGTAAATGACTCCACATCTAAGTTGTGAGTCAATGTACTTGTTCTATCTCCTCTATTCTTTCTTTAACTTCCTTTTCAAGTGAGGAATGTCTGTTGAGGAATATTATGAATATCACAAACTCAATGGCAGTTCTTTTTCTGAGTCCCAGAAACAGTTTTAAATAGAGGAAAAAAAAGATCTTTAGTCTTTATTGCAGTATCTTGACACTTGTTCCAGAAAAGGTCTCCTTCTTCTTTCAAATAGAATTGTGTTTAGCTCAAATAACTGTTTTGCTCTCTCTTTCTTTCTCTTCCCTGTTCTGGATATTGTGTTCTCATCTGTTTTTTGGCTTATTACCTTTCTGGTGCTGCACAAATGGTAACAACATAATCCTAGTGTCCAGTGCTAGCTAGACCACATGTATGTAGTAGTTGCCCTGTGTATTTGCTGCTAGCAGTTAGATGGGTTTTTCCTCGTTTACTTGGAGCAGAACTGCAGATTGGCTCCTTGGCTGTTGGACTCGAGGTCACAGGCACCTTGGGGTTGGTAAAAAGCTGCAGACAGAAAGTGCAGCTGCGCAGTCAGCTGGGGATGTCCCTGAGTTTGCCTGCAGGATCCCTTGGCCGTGGGATATGGATCCCTTAGCTTGGCAACGCGGAACTGCTGCAGATACCTTTTCCAACAGGCACTGTGTGTATTTGTACATGTGTATGTGCTAATATTCTTGTCCTAAAAGGAGGATTTTTGTCTCTAAGAAAAGCCTCTACCAAGATTTTGGTGTTTTACTAGCTGTGCTGCGATGTCCTCTAAAGGAGGCAGAGGGCAGGGCAGTGCTGACAGGACAAGCTCAGCGCTCTGCGGGCTGTTCAGGGTGGTGCTCTAGGTGGTTTTTAGTGAGCAATATGATATAATGTAAATGATGACACTGTTGAGGCAGGGCAGTGTGGGAGACAGTTAAGGTGTCTGAAGTGATTAATTAGTGCTCTGGTGACAGCAGTAATTGCATGTGATGGTGACTCCTGTGCATGTTTCCTTATCTGATGACAACAAACTCAGAGACATTCTCCTCCCTCTCCCTTCATTTAATTATGGTCCATAAGAGCGAATCCCTTTCCCTAGCGTGAGCACATCCTTCTCCTGCATGGGAAGGGTGCCAGTACCACTGTGCCTCTCTGAGGCTGAGGTCTCACCGAGCCGAGGGGCTGTGGGACTCTAAGGAACTGCTGTGTGTGCTCAGACAAGTGCACAAGCCCTGAGGTCGGCACCAACTGCGGGTATTAGTCCAGTTGCTTGAAGGAGGGACTTAAGACCACATAAAATTCCCTGTCCTGCTCTTGAACTGCGCAAGGAAACTGCATTTCCTTCGGGCTTGCTGCTGATGAGAACCAACGGTGCTGAGGGCAGCTGTAGCAGAGAGCCCCAAGCTGCTGGTGCTCAGTGGTCTCCACTCTTCTCTAACTGCTCAGTTCATCTCGGCCTTCAGACGTGCTCATGGAGCAGCCTTTAAGTCTTGTGCCATCCTTGTCTGTGCGGCATCAATCTTGTGAATTAGTGGTGAACTTCATTTTCTTGTGCTATCTGATGCCTCTGTCCAGCACTCAACAAAAAAGGAGCAGGGGAGACCCCAAGCTTGAAAAGTCCCCTTAAATGATTGCATAGCTCACAGTGCTCCACTATGTTATAGTCCTGCACCAGTGCATAAGTATGTGTACAGGGTGAAGTTGTGTGAGCCCTTCTTTCTAGTGAGAGACTCGCTGGACATGGCGGAAACGTTCTAATGTGGGGTGCTGATACCCAGAAGGAGGTGCTGAAGGCAAGTCTGGGTAAGAGCTGGCAGGACACGCTTGGCAGCAGCCATGGATGGCAGGGTAGTCCAGGTGGACTGAGAGAGCAGAATGAATCAATGACCAAACCAGTACAAGTTATGCAGAAATTCACAGCTGGATTTGTGTAGAAGCTTGTGCATTTTCTCCCCTTTTCACTGGGACTTAAACTTCAATAAACAGGATGCAATGAGCCTGCAGATTTTGAATTATTATGAAAATTATTTGCATTATGTGATTTGGACATTCAGATCACATAGGCATCTTGTATAATTACTGTCCTACTTGCTTAATCTGTCTAAACTGCATTAGCTCACTAAAGGACTTCATTCTCCCTGTTTGTGGGCCTTGTAGAGAGACTATTATTGCCTTCAAAGCAACCGTGCTGGCCTCTTAGGCCAGGCTTGGGAGCTGCTGCATTTGTGTCCAAGGGTCACAGAGTCAGTACCAACGTTATGAGGGTCAGTAACCGCGTTATGAGGGTTCCTGCATCCAGGATGAGTCTGTCAGGTCTATTAAAGACTGAGCACGCCTGTGATACAGCTAGGAGTGTTTTCCTGCTGCATCTGACTGGTGACATGGTGGTGGAAATTTGAGTGCCATTATACTGGTGGGCAAGGACTTCACTGAAATGAAAAATAGTCAGGGGATAGGTGATCAGTAACTTTGAAAAGGTTTAGTGTTTAGATGAACCTCAGGAAAATCATCAGTCTGAAAATATCTGGGATGTATTTAGCGTACCTACATTTGGTGACGATAAAAAAGCAAATAAATAATAATAATAAAAAAAAAAAGCTGTGAGGTGAACTGTTGCTGCCTGAAGTGGCTTTGTTAAAAGGAAAACTTTTTTTATTTCTGTTAGTTAAATCAGTTATTCATTTTATTTTTTTAAAGGAAAAAAAACACAGAAACTTTGATTTGAATGTCTATAATAAGAAAAAGAAAAACATGGGCCACAGCTTGAGAACCACCTGTGAGTGAGTTGCTCTTTTATTTTTAGCTTGTTTAGTTTTGTGATGTGTTGGCATATATTGATTACGTGCGTAGATTTTTACAACGATGAGCTGCAGCGACTGAGAAGCACAAGCAGTGAGAAGCAAACAGAGCCAACAAGGATGTTATTTTTGTCTTCGGCTTGGATGCTGCTTGTGTTGTGCCGGAGTCTCCATACCTGTTTGCTGCTTAATTGCTCTGTTGTGTTGTTGTAATTTGAAGGGTATACAAATCCTTAGTGTCACATCCTACGTGTTTCCCTTAAACAAATTTAGTGTCACAGGATGACCTTTGTTCTTGGCTTTTGCAGTTATTTTGCTGCTGTTTTCCATTTAAACTGGTTCATAGAAATCTTTCCTAATTTTGAAGTTGTACCTAGATTAATTCCAGCTGAGCCATGAAAGCCTACAGTTAAAACCTACTGTTTAAAAGTAAAGGAAAACAACCTCAGGGTTGCTCAGCTTTGCAGACTTTAACACTAAATGGCTTATGAAAAAAAAGTTTTTCATTCTGCTGTTTCTCATGGCACTGAAGTCCAGTAGGAGATGAGATTAATAAGGTTAATCGGATAACAACCAAATGTGGAGTATGGCCTCCACAGGGGAGGGTGGTGAGCGAGTCAAGGGTCACACTGAGTTCTGGAGGAAATAGTCCTTGTTTTCCTCTGCTTTTCCTCTGTTTGGAGTCTCGTCTCTCTCCCCTTTGTGTCCCATTTAGGAGATTGTCAGTCACAGGGTGAACAACTGAAAGTGCTTTGGATTTACACTAGCAACTTTCAGTGTGCATTCTGCGTGAGCTGCTTTGTGGGAAAACCCTGGGAGCTGCTGGAGCTGAGCTGCACTGGGGTGCTGCAGGAGGGCTCTAGGACCCTGCTTCAGACCTTGCCTCCAGCAGCAGCCGCAGGGAGGCGCTGCCCGTGCCATCCTGCTGCGCGGGGCAGTGGGAATCGTACAGCTTATTGCATAGCACAGGAAAACAGAGACAGGATGGTGGTGAGGTTCCCTCCTTAGGCATTGTTTCTGTTGCAGTACTGGAAATGATTCAGGTATTCTTTACAAATCCAAATTAAAACTTCGCATTAAACTAGTCTGTATGGGAGCTCCTCCATTCCCATGCCGTAGTATCAAGCAGGGACATGTAGGCAAAGCCCCCAGATGTAGCCCTTGCTTGCTGATTGCTGCCGCACTCTCATCCAGTGCTCAGCTATGGTGAGCGTTCTTCAGTTCTTCAACTTGTTGTAATTGCCCTTTGTTTCAGTCAAGAGACTGGTAATTACTGCTGGGTTGCATGCTGTCTGCTTGAGCAGCAGTTGATTGAAACCAGTCATTTATTGTGGCAAAATCTTTAGACTTTCAGCAGTGTTTAAAGATAAGCGTCCTGTGCATCAGTTTAGCCTACCCAGCCATCCATATATTAATGATATTGCCTTTCTTTATTCAGACAAATCAACTCGGACAAATCAAATCAATGGTTTTAGTTTGATTGCATTTCTTTATAGGGTTCATCTTACAACTTTCCTCTTTTAGTTTCTGCTTCCATGAACCTCTTTAATAAAATGACGTAAATACATTTCCATATTCTTTTAGTCCTTTATTATTCCCTTTTCTCTACCACTTAATAAAAGAAGATACCACTGCTTCATGAGGCATTTTAAACCTTAGTGATTTGGAACTCCCATTGCTTGCTTTATCAGTTATTCACAAACCATTAACTAGAGTTCAGTTAAAGGTATCTAAGTGCTTTGCTTATAACCAAGTTTTCTTGGTTACTAAGTATCTTATTTGAAGTCTGAAAGTGCTTATGGGAGTGACAGAAGTGATTACGAAAAGGAGGGCAGAAGCCTTAAATGGACAGGCCAGGGCCAGAATTCATCCGGGCGCTTGCCAGCGATGAGATGGCTGCTAAGTGATAAGGGGGGCAACCTTGCAGCAGTCTGGGTGGGGGGATGTTTGGGTGATTTATAGACCTAAAAAACTCCAACAGGCACATCCGATATCCTTCATGTAGAAGTGGACTAAAACCCTAACTTAATAACTTGAATCCAGTTAAAACCTGGAGGTGGGGGCAGAGGAAAGGTTTGATTCGCTGACCACCGAGTCATCGGCAGCTTTTTCAGTCTGTTTGGTAGTCTTTGTACAAGGCCCTACCTGTGGTCACAGGTAGGGAGTTCTTCACACTTTAACACCCAAGACCTGTGTATTTTGTTATTCGTGCTCTTCCAAATGATTCCTAGGAACCACTGCCTCAGTCTGTCTTATTGGGAGTCAGATAATGAGTGGTCCCAAGGGTTACTTTTCTTGGGCAAATAAAGACTCCTGCTTTTAGATCGTGTTCAACCATCTTCTTATTTTACTTGTTTTAGGATCACTTAAAGCAGAAGTTTAAAATCTGTAAGATAAGAGCCTAAACAGACTTTTAAGCCTGTGGTCTGTCAAACTGAGACAGCAAAGATTCACAGTGTTACTGGTACTTGATGAGCAAGTGTGTGGTTTATTTTATTATTATTATTATTATTATTATTATTATTATTATTATTACCCTCTCATTTTGGTGGGATCAGCTGTAGTCTAACATATTCCACAGCAGCACTGTTAGATTGCTATGACATGGCACTTCTGTCTTCAGGGCTCTTTTTGAAGACCTTAAATTTTGCAGAAAACTTCAGAAATTAAGAAGTTTGCCTTTAAAATCACACTGGGTAAGCAGGATGTAAATTGGCAGCAGTTGTTTTTGATATTGCACTAAGACTAAAATCTCTGTCTGTCTTGATATTTCGAGGCCAAGATCTGTGCAGGCACTGGCTGATGCTTTTTACTTTTATTCCTGACATGTCAGCAGTTACATAATGTCTTTCTCTGTTTTATTATTCTGCTTGAAGTTTATGGGAGTTCTTCTAACTGATGTATTTTCATGCAACAACGTGTTTTGGATTTGGCTAGTGGTACAGATATACATTGAGAATTATTTTTGTAATCTGTTCCCCATTTTTACAGAGTATTTTCTGTCATCTCAATTTATAAGTGAAACCATTTTCTCCCTAATTACACTATCTTGGCTCATATAATAAAGATTTGAGTTAGAGCAACCAACCAATGTCAGAGGAAGGTCAGGCGACCTTTCCCGGTGGATTCCTGCTCCACTCCTCGCCTCAGTCTGCGCCTGGGTTTGCTGTGTTGCCAAGAGGTGAGGCCTAGGAATTGTCACATAAATCTGATGTGAGATAGAAGGAGAGTTTGAACTGCAGTGTGGCTGTGGCTTTGGGCTCTTCGTACAGGTCTGAAATTCTTCTGCTCCTGACTCAAGACCTTTAGCTTGTTGAAACTTAGAGTGGATCTGTCTGGACTAAGGATCTGTTATATAACTGTGTGACTGCAGGGGATAGGATTTAGAAAAATCAAATAATATCACCTTGTTCTATGTTGTACATACACTGTTTTCTGTATTTCTCCTTTGTTGTTGTTGTTGAAATTTTTTTCCAGCTTATTAAACTACACTTGAATTTGACTGCTGCTGTAGAGACAGTGCTGAGAGCCCGTGAGATTTGTCTGTCTTAAAGGCTCAGGCTGCTCTTCATCTTACTTTTTCTGGAGGTAGGTTTTTCTTTCAGGAACTTTGTCATTTGACTTTATTGTTCAACTTGGGATGAAAATGAGCAGTACCAAGTACCGGAGGGGGTGGGAGATGAATCCAAAATGCAATATCCATGTCTACGTTAGTCCTGGCTCTAAAAGAGATCAAGATTCCTTTATCTAATAGAGATAAAGCAGTAAAGGAATGCGCAGATAGGAAGATGGGTATCCTTGGAAGCAAGTTCATTCTCTGCCAATGCTCATGCTATCGTTGCATTATTTAATCAATAACATGCATACTGCTGTCTCGGGCTTGTTTGTGCCTGTCCTCTGGTGCAGGTTTTCCTGGTGAAACTCTAGTGAGACACCTTGCTCTTACGGGTTTGCACGGCACACGAAGAAGTGGATACAGAATAATACTGGGCCACTTTTGGGCCATATTATTACTCTCAAAATGAAACTTTTCTCAAAAACATAAAAATTGTTTTAAATTGATGCTTTTTGTGCAGGCAAAAAAAAAAAAAAGAAAAGAAACTCTCAAATATTTCTTACTAAACTATTTTTTATATACCAAAAAAAATTATGAAATGGCTCAAGTAGTACTCAAGTAGGACATACTGAAAATGCAGAGAAAGGCAGACAGTTGGTTAATTTGGAGAGTCAGTAGAAACACAGTAATGGGAAGGGCATAGGGGGATCATGGCTCCAAAACACACTCAGTATTTTGCCAACAGCCGTCTTTGTATATTGTCATCCTGAACACTGTCACTCTGACAGTACAAACTATTATTGTCAATAATAGACCCATCTGTTGCTTATCTTAATTATTTCCCTTCGGGCCAGTTAATACGTTGTTCAAGAACCTAGCACCAAGTTGCTCTCCACAGATTTTTATCATGATTGCCTGGGTTGAGGGAAAGCAAAGCACTTTTAGAAACCTCCTCTAGTAAGGACCCAAACTGGAAACAAACCCCCTAAATAACGTTTTCAGGTTTATCTTAGTTAAACTGACAGGTAGGCACATTCTTGTGTGTGTTTACTTTACATAATGTGAAATTAGGATTTAGCAGTGTAAAACTGCATGAGAGCAGGCTGGAGGCAGGACTGAGGATCTAAGTGCTGAGAACAGAACATCTTCAACCTTGTTACTGCAGGGTTGACCAAACAACTTGGTCATGTAGCCTTCCTTGACCACCTTGGATTTTAATGAAAACACTGTAATGCGTTAGTGTATTTCACATATGGAATAGGTTAACGTGTTCTTCTTAGGCTAAAATTTTCTATCAGTGAAAAGTATTGCAATAACATGAATTTGTGAAGTGTTTGGATTAGCAAAGTCCTAATGGGTAATACTGTGAGGAACGATCAGGCCCTGGCAGAGAATTCTAGTTGTTAAGTCTTTTCTAATTCTACCTGTTTAAATGGTAATTGTTAATAAAACAGGACCTTCAAGTGCATGGCCCTCCCCTAGTTGCAAGGCTGAGTGCCTCTGCTGAGGTTGGCTAGTTGGTACTTCAGCGCATGTATATGACCTGGTTGACATTCATAACGTGCTTTTCTAAATGCATTAGTTGAATTTCTGCAATGACATTACAGTTCTCAGTAGATGAGCCAGTTGCATAGAATCTAGCACAGCGGGTTTATGAGTTCTGAAAATCTTGTTGGGAGATCGAAAAGGGGCCCTTGCCAGAATTCAAGCATGGAGGGAACCAACATCATCCCCTTGTGGAAGTAATCACCCTGTATTTGCAGGGAGGCACATGTAGTCTCTACACATTCACATGAAGAGAAGCCCAGCTCAATGTGCGGAAATTAAGGGCGTTAAAATGAGCAGCATCTGGTCTTGAGAAAAAATGGAGTAAAATGAATCAGAGACACCATGAACCTTAAATTATTTAAGCTCCACCAATGGTAGTTCTCTGTAATTGCTTTCCCTTTCTGTAAATGTTTCACAGCTGTGAAGTTTCCAAGTGAAGAGCTAAAGTGCTGGCTATTGTACAAAACTTAAGGCCAATTTCTGCTTGCCTTGCTCACTTGTAAAATCTCATCAGGCCTGATTCTCCCTGTCTTCTTGTGCTCAGTCAATTACACCTGTGCAAAGTGGTTGTAAATTGCTCCCTTTTATAAGCTGATAGAGGGTCCTTTTTTATTATTATTATTATTTTTTTATTCCACTTGGTGCCATGTCTATGAGGCTATAAAAAGTACAAGGCAGTGCAGAATCTGGCCCACCTTTTTTAGTACCAGAGGAGTTGTGCTTGATAAAGAACACCCATGGAAATAAAGGTTGCCTCTAATCTGTTGCCCTATGTGGGAATAAGCAGTGTGCCCTGTCATCACCTGTTGGTAAAGAAGTGTGATTAGCTCCTAGGGGCTGACGAGCAGGAACAGACTTTGAGGTAGCTGACCTGAGGGAGGAAGAGGAAAAACAGAAACAAAACCCTACAGGAGGTAGGTAGGGTAGGGCACTTCTATTTTTGGATAATTTAAAGAGTTTTCAGCTGAGTTTTTAAGAGTCAGGACCGTGTTGCATGAACTTGGAGGTAAGTATTTAAATACTTAGGTTAAATACCTGCCTGTGAAGTGTTGTCTATGCCCAGGTGATTGTCTGTAATTGCTGTATCTCACTGTGGCTCTTTCAACAGTTACTCATTTCTCTACGAGCTTATTAGAAAGGTCTCCAGCTGGTGATGTGGCTGGAGGAAGCAGACAGGCCTTGCTGCTATCACTGCTGGAAATTATCCCATTGGCGCAAAGACAGGGCTTGCAGGTGGAGGAAGGGAAAAGCAGCTCTTGGTTGTGGAACCGACTGAGGCATTGGGCAGGTACCAAAAACATGCAACCTGCCTGTGCTGAGAAGGTGATGGCGGTGGCCATGGGCTTTGCTTGTATGGGATGCCTCAATGACCCTGTGCAAATGGGTCCCTGTTAGGGAGCTCCTTGCAGAGAGCTGAGCCCTGCCTGTGCTGAGCCTCAGCTCGAGACCTGAGGGGACCTGAGCACCTTGCCCTAGTGTGCGGCTGCAGCATGGGGGCCTGCTCCGAGCACTTGCTGAGGAAGAACATGTCTGAGGGCAACATTTCCCAGCTGAGGTGAAGAGCAGCGGGGACACGTATATTGGCCAACGAACCTCATCCTACAGGGAAGGAAGGTTTGATGCCTTGGCGCAGGGCTGCAAAACTTTGTCAGACTAAAACCCTGCAGATAGGGCCATGGCCACTGCAAGGTCATGCATGTGAGTTGTTTGATTCTGTGCAACAAAAATTTGACTTGCTGCTGTTTACGTCGCAAACTTAAATTCCATCCTCAAGTTGAGGAAGCCTGACCAGCTAGGTGATTCATTCCCTCTCTTTCCTACTCTAAGGTATCAGTTTCATGGTACTTGTGTTTATGGTAGTAATGAATTAGTGTTTTAAATTATAACAACTTTGTCTTGTTATATGTTAGCATTTCTAAATTATTTTATTGTACTTGTATTTGTAATGTTATTACAGGGATTTTAAAACTCAGAAAAAGTAATAAAAATGCTTTTTATTTCTTGCATGTGCATAGCCACCACTTGAGGAAACAAGAGAGAATTTGAAGCCCTTAGAAGATTAGGATAAATATGCTGTGCTATCTAGATGTCTGTTTGTCTTATTGCCCTCTCTGGATTTGCCTACATGGGTTCAGAGGTCATGCATAGAGCTAAGTGAAGGATTTAGGCTTCCTCTGTCCCACCGTGTGTCCCCTCAGGTCACCGTCCTTACCCCCCAGTTCCTGAGAGGGTCCAGTGACCCTTGCAGGGCTGCTAGTGCTGCTGCTCGTGTGAGAATCTTACGAGTGCACGGACAGTGAAAAATGCAGCTGAAACTTATTGGTGGTTGGAGACTATTTCCTTTATAAGAATTATACCTTGTGGACAGTATGAAGAAGATCCAATTGGCATTACCACTTCCACCCTCTGCTAAATAAGCTAAAAAGCTTTATCTGACCAAATAACTTGGGATTTTATTTGTTGATTTGAACACTGTGTGCCTCCCCCAAAAAACAGCCTACTTCATCAATTTTCTTGGATCTTTTTCTTTTATTGTTGTGTAATATGTGTAGGTTTATTATTTTTTTTATTAAAGAAACTAATTTGTATTTAATCAAAAAGCAACATTCTGACTGGGTCATTTTGAGTTTAGAAGGCTGAACTGAAGAACGGGTTAGCACAGTGTTTTGCTGACATTCGAATCTATTTTAAGTGAATGCAAGCTTTGTAATAAATATTTAATGGGTAGCTGTTTGTGGCTTAATAGAATTAGATAATTCTATTAGAATCCTGTTTGGAGACGTACATGTACCATACATCACTGCCGAAGACATGGTTAATAATTTAGGCTAAGTGACTAGTAATTAGAAACACAGATTAAGTAGGGACTTTTTTTTTTTTCGTTTCTTTTTTTCTTTGTTTTAGGCCAGCCAGGGACTTAAATGGCTCTGTGTTGGCTATGCAACAGCAACTTGGGCTCTGTCTTGCACAGAACTAATTTGGTGATTTTAGGACAAGCCTTAAATGTGATAACAAAGCATGAGGCCCCTGGGGTTTATTTAATATCTCATCCTCCAAGTTAATGAGATGGAAAATAGTTCACTGTTTATCTACAGTAGATTGAGCAGATGTTGCCAATTCAATTTTATGGAAAGCAATCTCTGAGAGATTGTCTTCTGCCCATTACTTTTTCATGGGTTGAGTCTCTGCTGTCCTTTTCTCAGCTTCAAGAGAAGGTTTCCCACCCTGGTCATGCATCTGAAAAAAGATCTGTGCAGCAGATCATGGTAAAGTTGGTTAATGTTAGAAGACTTTGCAAAGAAAAACCCAGAATTTAGTGCTGTAAATTGAATGGCAAGGAAAAATAATAAGGAAGTGAGACAGCACTGAGAAAAGTTGGAACTAAATATAGCGCAAACATTTACTGTTAGCTTTGTTTTTGGGCATAGCTACAGAAATAGGGATTGCAGTATGTGCAGAAATCTCCCAGGAAACTTAGTGTGGGTGTGGGGTTTTGTTTGTTGGTTTTTGTTTTGTTTTGTTTTTATCAAGCCATGGTAAGATGGACAAGACCATGAAGAATTCTCTGCTACAGCTTTATTTTATCAGCCCTTGCTCATCTCCTTTTTGCTGCAGCAAGAGTAGGTAGAGACTGTGAAAGGGTGTCTGAGTCTAGGGCCTTTGTCCCATGAGATGTTTTGTGCAGCAGCCAGCGCCTCTGTCCGTGGAAATACTGAGGCTCTGGCTCACCTCCTGCTTGCAGCCTCCTGGGGGGTGCTCCTCTTGGTCTTTGCTCCTCTTGAGTTTGTTCTGTTCCAGTTGTGTTTCATACAGGGTTGCAATGTGCGTTGTGTTCTTGGGAGAACAGTACTTCACTGAGTGCTGCCCGTTCCACTCGATGTTCACCCCATGGAGGCGATGGGCATGGGTTGTTACATTAAGCAAGAAAATAACTTGAACTGCTCCTGTAACTTCTTCACATTCAGTGAGAATCTAGTAGGATTTCTAGCAAGCTCACCCTCGTTTCTAAACACGCAGTTCGGCAACATGGCTTTGCACCTTCCACGTGTTTTACAGTTATTAACTAATTACTCCCCTACCACTATGTAAGGTGTGTATTTTGGTTTCTGCTTTGGTGCCTGTGGAGAGGATAATAGTACATGGCTTTAATATTAATATGGACTAAGGCAGCATACAGCTTCCTGATCCAACTTGCTCGGCTAAACTTGGTTTTTGGTTTAGCTGGAATGATTACTGTCAAAGGTAATTACTGTCAAAAACGTAGGTTTTTCAAAGATACATGCGGTCTATTTTTTTCCTGGTCTTGCTGATGGTTCACACTCCTCCAATAACATCTCCAAAGAAAATGCAAATACTGCATTTATGAATGTGGATCCTTATGTGGAACCAGGAGGAGAGCTTGAAGGTTCAAGTCTATTCCTTGGGAACGGGTGCAGGGTGAAGGTCACCTCCCCTGGCTTCTGTGGTGAAGTTCCTGGGACCTCCTCAGCTGGTCAGCACAGTGTGTGAAGCAAGCTAGAGTTGTCCCTTTCAATAGTTTGAAGTGATGGTGGGCAAATATTTCATGTGGGAGGGTTCTAGTTGATGGCTAGAAGAACCCCAACAGTATGGGTACAAATTCAATTAAATTGCTGCTGCATTGCGCTATACTTGGAAGTCAGTTTAATACTATCATCCTGGCAAGAATCCATGTGCGTAAAGACATGCTGGAATGAGGTAGGTGTTCACTTGGTATCAAGACTGTTGGACTTCTGACGTAGAATACTCCCTTACAAGCACCCTTTAGGAATGGATGAATGCGCCTTTAAGCTGGTAGCGCTGCTGAAGTCTATTGGCTAGAGCTCTACAGGGAAAAAGTAAATACTAAGAAAAAGAAAATAAAACCCCAACAAAACCACACAAAAAAGCTATCCTCCCCATCCCTATTAAAAAACTCAAATGCATCAATCCACAACAAAAACTTCAAAAATTAAAATAAAAAAAAATAAATTCATTGCTACCTTTAAATTCTCTAGCATGTTTGGCAGGAATATTGTTCTGGCATGTTGCTGAGCTCCTTAAAACTGGCAGTAGTTTACCTGCATAGAAATTTGGATTTCTTAAAAACCTGAATCTTTCCTGTGTCTGCTTTCTTCCAGTGCACTGTACAGACTCGGGGTTTCAGGTAGGTCTTTCAGTTGCTAACATTTCTGTGTATTAATGCTCATATAAACATGTGTATTAAGTAAGAACAAGCATCAGCAGATGTTCTCCTCTCAAAGGCTTTCTCTGGGTCTCTGAACTATCTGGGACCCAGGTAGTGACCCTTGAATTTCAGCCAAGGACCTGAGCAAGTTGGGCAGCCTTGCTGCTCACCAGCCAAGGTAGAGGCAACAGTCACCGGTCTGCTTGGCTCCCTGTGAGAAGAGAGCAGTTACTGCCCCTTGGTGAAGGTTTGAGCCATTTGTCAAGGCAATCAGCGATACCCCCAGCACAGTCATCTGTCCATCCTTCCATGGTCCACTTGGTTTCTGGTAGCAGAGTGAGCTGACAGGTTATGTTTGCTTTGGTTTGTTCTTGGTTCTTCCACACTTCAGAACCTCGAGACTGATTCAACAAATTCATCTAAATGCAATTCTCTTCTATCAATGGTTCTGTTTTGTTGCATTAAATAGTTGAAAGGGACACAATATATACCTGAGCTCTGGTGTCATGCAGAAATTATTCCAGAAATACTGGTATTTATTGTGCTCTTCCTTTTCGCTCTGTTGAACTGCAAGTAAAGGGACTTCCTTGAGAATGTTCTTGGATTATATTGGCAAAAGGAAGATTTGAGCTAGGCTATTTTAGCAGGGCACAGCATTTGCTCTACCTGCTATGGCACCTGCAGACCAGCTTGGAGGGCAGGCAACACAAATCTGCGTTTCTGTGCATCTAATTTGCAGTTATAGTTTGGCTGCATCAGCGCTGAACTGTAAGTGTAGACAGAGAAACACTTGAGTTGATTTGAGCTAATTGAGTTGCTCAAGTGTTACCGATGAGTTCAATTTGCGCCAAGTCCCACTCGTCCTTGCCTTCCCTTGGAATAGCAGCGACGCGAGCAAATGAACGACACCCCCGAGCTCTCCTGAAGTGCCCACGGGTTGGGTGGAGGGATGAGCTGTTGTGGCGGGAGGAAGCTGACGGAGGTTTTTCTAAAATGTAGTCATTTTTCAAATTTAACCGGCTCTTTAAGACATTTTTCTATCTTACTGCTGAGAGTTTTGCTCTGCCGTGCTTTCTCTTCTGTAGGCTGCTATTGAGAAAGTGTTACCAAGTAGCTGTTGCTTGCTATTTTTGTCTGATTTGTGATTGTTTGTATTTTAATTTCATGTTAAGTTTGTTTATGCTTTTTTTTTTCTTCCCAAACCATAAGTTCATCATTTTTCTCACTAAGAATGCCTTTTTCTAATGTTTATTTTAATGTATTTGCAGAAGTCTTATTAGGAGGCTTTTCCTGACACAGTTCTGTATAACTGATAGTACAAAGTTTTTTTTCTTTGTTTAACACTAAAGCATGGGAGGTCTTGACAACATTAGTAGATTAAAAGCACAATTGATTGTAAAAACTGGAGACATTTTCTTCCAAATGTCCTGTTTAAATGTGTTGCACTCACTTGAAATGACTACTACAAGGGCTGATAGGTTTGTGTGTGCTAAGGGCAGGGCCTTGGGCTCCTTTATAGACAACAGGTGCTCACTGTGTCTTCATTTCCCTCGGGTAACTTGCTATTACTCGAGCTGGGGACGCAGGAACATGGAATTCCCAGGCTTAAATAAAAGCACTGGTGTCTTTTTTGACATGGGTTGTTTGGGGTGGTGTCCAAACAAGCGCTGCTGCAGTATCTTGAACTTGGGACTCGTCTTGCAGTCAAAGTACCAGTGGAACTGGGATTTCCTTCTCTTTTTCCTGAAGCACCTTGAATCCCTTTCCCTGTAGGATTTAAAATGCTCTGCAGTGCAATAGTTTCCTATCATTGCTAAGGTGCCTATAGTCTAAGGCTGGGTCTGTGTAAGATGCTGGCTTTAGTTCATAGTTATCAAGGGAACAGTTACAGATTTCAGTCGCAGTATGTGGTAGAACTGTGTGATTCACCCAAGGCTTTTGTAAGCCTGATTCATGGTGGAAATTGCTCACGTGGATGTGTGTTTGGGTTGTTTTGCTTCTCCCTTCTGCTAACTGCATTTCACCTGCTGCAAAATATTTAAATGCATTGTGTGTTGTGGAGGGGAAAAAAAGTGCCTGTCTCTCTAAATTTGGGGAGCAATATTTGAGGTTTTTCTCCATCCCCTACCTCAGAAAAGAAAAAAAAATCTGGAATAAACTTTCTCCATTCTTACTGCTGCTTTTTCTTCTTCTGTTTCCACCTCTAATCAACCCTACTACTATGTCCAAGTTTATTGCATCTGGATTATTATTTTTTGACAAGATTCTGTGCACAGAAGTATTGTGACTTCTCTTCTATACAAGTCAGCCCTCCTATGTGTGAGCACATCGTTCATGTGGTGACAGGGGAGAAATGAATATTTGGAAAAATAGAACAGGGTGTGTTTTAAAACCAGGGGCCATGTCAGGAAAACCTAAGGGCAAATGTAATATGGAACACTACCTTTAATGTAGCTTAAGAAAAAAAAAAAAAGAAATTGCAAATGTACTGTGTCCTTTTAAAGCAAATGTAAACTCCCTCGGAAAGGCACAGATGGCATGGCTTCACACCAAGATTTTTTTGCTAGTATGTACAGCTGTCTATATTTAAAAAAGAAAAAAAAAATGCTTTATTTTCATGAAACTTTACTGGCAGGTTAGAGTGCACTGCACATGTAAACTTGGAGGAATTATTTGCTAACAATTCATTTGTTAGTTACTGGCATCAGAGGCTATTGGAGTGCAGATGGAAGCAGCGCCAGGCTGGGTCATGACTTGCCCATGCTGTCCCAGATGAGGAGGGTGCAGCTGCCCTCGCCCCGGGCGCGGAGGAGCAGGAAGGGCGGGAGAAGCTCCCAGCGTGGTCCCGTGTGCGCAGGGCCGTGGGGCCGCCACCCGCTGCAGCGCAAGGAGCCACACGGGCTCGTGCAGGGCCTGCCGGGGCTGGCGCCAGGGCAGCTTCTGGGAGCCTTGACCCAAGGCAGCGGAGAACACCCGCAGTGATGTGTCTGCGTGAGCTCCGGTTGTCCCAGCAGCTCTCCATGTGAACGTGTACTTCACCCTTCCTTTTAAGAGAGGACCTTGGTTGAAATGTGTTCATATTGGGGGACTGCTGCTCATACTGCATTCTGGAGATGGTTCTCCAGACAATCTGGACATGTTAAGCATGGATAGGAAGAGGTGAGATTGTCTTGCTGGCAGCAGGCTGCAGCCCGCTGTCATTTTGGCCAGGAAAAGCTGAGGAGGTGGAGCTGATGCACCAGTGTATGGATATACCGGAGAATGAGAGCGTTGCCTTGGACAAGCTGCTGCTGCAGGGATCGTGGTGGTAGCTGCTGTGAAGGAGCTATGGTCGGAGCCGACAGCCTGGAGCCTGCGCTTAGGGTATGAGCTTTTATTCAGGGCACTAAAGGGAAGAGAAAAATGGCCTCATAATTCCCCTTCTCCAGGCTGTTTATGCCATCTTCATCTTCCCTCCTGTCTCCATCCAAAGGCAATGCAAAGCTTTGCGCATCTAGCACGTTAGGAGAGAGCGTGGCTGCAGCTTGGTGTTCTTGATGCTACTTTGTTATGATGGTCAACAGATGTGGAAAATGTGGAGGTCCTTGTTTCCCTGGCTCTTGGGCGGATGCTCTTAGAAGATCTGCTTGCACTTTCTCAGAGGCCTGGAACTTGATGCTGCTTCAGGATTAAAACCAAAAACATGTATTTTGTGACATGGATGTGATCAACCACAGTGCAAAATACCAATTTGAGAGAGCGAGAAGTATCAGCTGTGGTAAGTGGTTTGTTTGTGGTATGATACTGCATTGGCTGGTTGCTTTTGTTACATGAGACAGGGGCCTGCAGATGGAGCTGACGGCCAGAGGTCCAGAATGAGCGTGTTGCTCACGTGCTGGGGGCCGTGCTGCGAGCGGGGCCGCGTGCCTCGCAGGCCGGAGCCGCTCCGCGCGACCCCGCCGTCACTGAGGGCTGTGCGGGGCCAGCAGCCGCCATGGCCACTGTGCTGAGCCACCTGAAGTCGCTGTGCCGAGAAGCAGGAGGTTGCCCTTGGGCTGATATATCAGCCTTGACTTATGAACCAGCGCTGTCCTTGCTGTCCTACCAGGGAGCTGCTGCTGGGCTCTCTGTGCCCCGCTCATGCTGTGGCTCTGCTTTCCCTGTCTGCACAGCTTGTGCATGTGGCAAGATCATGTTGTAAAACTGCCTGTATGAAGGCTTAGTGTCTATGTTTTCACAGTAGGAATTCAAAAGACTAACTCAAGCAGTTTCATCCCACCTTTTACTTTCAAGGTTACAAAAGGTAGGACTGAACTTCTGAGAGGGACAATCAGTGTATTGGGGCTGATTAAGTTTTAATTATTTAATTCTTCCCCATCACTGCCATCTGTGTTCACTTGTGGGTGACTTTGCAGAGTTGCTCAAGTCCTGGGGCAGAGTAGAATAGGTGCAAGAGGCTGTTATCCTCAGATAAGAGAACAGCTACAAGTTGGCAGGGATCTAGACTTCCAACAACTTCCTTGTACATTGTCATACTGTTCTTCTGCATGCTGTGGGGGCCCTGCTTGTGCAGGAGGGATTGGACCTGATGATCTCCAGAGCTCCCTTCCCACCTCAATCCCTCTAGGTTTCTGCTTTTTTAGATGCTGAAATGAGAGGCAGGGAAAAGTTGGAGCTGTTGCCTTCGGAAAGGGAGCCTGATGATGTTTTTAAACAGAACACCGTGTTGTTATTCAGTGTTTATAAAATAAAATCCAAATGGCAAATACTTCATTTGGTTTGGATGCTTTAATGCCTTAGAGGTAATGAGTTTTGAAAAGTTTGTGTTAAGCTGCGAAGACTGCTGGGCCCAGCACGGGCCATCCAGCCCAGCGGGAGCTCCGTCCTGCCCACCCCTGTTCCTAGTCAATGCTCTGTTATTCCAAGTTATGTGTTTGCTACAGGGTATTAGGAAGGATGCTACCTAATTTCCAAAGCAATAATGAGATAAGCAGTATGCTTTTTTATTATAAAAAAATAACTATTTCCTCCACTGAGTTAATGCTTCTTTTATATACGCTTAGCACCCAGGAGATCGACTTATAAATCAACACAAAATTGAATGGAAAGTGCAAAGTTTTGAAAACTAAGATCTGTTAAAGAGCCCAAGACTTTTCCTCAATCTGCAAATAAATTTGAACTTGCTTAGTAATGTCCTTGTTGGACTGTCATGTTCTCTATTGATTTCAGTTGATTGAAAAAACATATAACAAGAAAATTAGAAAGGAGTAAGAGTAAAAAAAAAAGGAATATATTCTCTATTAGGTAGTTTACATTTTTTCTGAAGATTGAGTTGATGATGCAGATGGTCTATGCAAGCATCATTGTTTTAGGTTCCTGTTGCTATCCAATACAGTCATGGAAGAGGTTTGGAGTGCTTAAATATTCAAATTGGTAAGGATTTTGGTACTCTTTCAGATAAAATAATGGCATAAAAATGAAATGGTCTGTGCTCTTTTTGTGTTTTATTAGGTCAGGTGGGACGTGGGTTTCTCAATCGGTGTTTCTCAGCGCCTGAAAAATGAGGCATAAAAACGTTAATGTATCAAAGCTGCCTTTCCAAGTGGTTGTTGAGACCAAATAAAGTAGTCGTATGGTATGACCTCAGCGTTGGAGGATGAATTCACTTGGTCTGAAAATGGATCTCTCTGGTAATTGGGTTGAAAACCAAAAGAGGTTTTGGCCTTGCTTTGGCACACGTGCCGATGAGCTTCCCTGGGTGTTGCAGAGGTGACTTGCTTTCTCAGGATGGCTAGTTGAGGACCTGCGTATGGCACTGCCGAGTTGGATCTCCCAAACGGGCGCAGCTTTTCCAACCTCCCGGGCGCTGGCACGCATGTGCCTAACCCTCCTGTCTGCAGAGGCTTCATGTGGGCATCCAGCGGCTGGGTTAGGGGCTTTTCCAGGGATGGAGCTGCATGCTGAAACCTGCTGTGGAGCCGATGGGAGCAACTGGATCCTGTGAGGGGCAACTAAACTTTGTGCTGCAGTATGGAAGTAGTTCATGCCTATAACTTGCAACTGAAGTCATTAAAAATGTTTGTTTTAAATATGGCTTTTGGTATTAAATAATGATGACTTTGGAAATGCCCTGGTGAGCGAGTGTAAGTCACAACTTGACTTTTCAGAGCCATAATTTGCCTTGAGAGCATATGTGAGTGAGCAAGGCAATTGAAGGTAAGATACGGAGCTTCTGGGGAGTTTGTTCTTGGGATGAACAGTTCAAGCCAGCCTTTATGCTTTAATAGCAAAAGCAAATAGAAAAAAGGCTAAACAGATAGGGGAATTGAGGGCTTTGCAGCACCTCAAAGAAATGCCAATAACGGCTGTAGAAATGTCATAAATCAAACATACAAAATAAAGCCTGACCTTAGCTGAAGACATCTAAGCTAGCTTTCTTTGCTGGAAAAATATAGAGAAGCCGTTATTAAAACAAATCCTTCCATCATACCTGCTTTTGCTGCAGAAAACTGTCTGTTAAAAACCTGGACACTTGTTCTTCGCAGTTCTTGGAGAGGAGCCCGAGGGCCAGTGCAGCTGGAGATGGGTCATGTTAGGGAGGCTCTCATGGGGCTGGTCTGGCTGCATGCAGTGTTCGGCTGCGTCGAGGCCACCCATTACGTGTTCCCGAGGCTCCTCATGTGGGGCTGCAGCAAATGGCCAAGAGATTCTATTTTAATGACTGTTTGTCCATTAATAAACAAATCACCACCAAGAGAAACAAAACAAGAACCCAGGAAGCTCTGCAGATCATTGGGGTTGACTAGTCCATGTCTTGTTCTAGAACTGACTCCATCCAAAGGTGTTTTTTGAAGGGTCGTTAGACAAGGGGAAGGACCCATGTGTGAACAAGTGCCAGTATCCTGAGCTTTGAGGTGTTACAGCTATAGTTGACTTAAGTGAACTACAAGGAGAGCTTCTGTTGAACTATAAAACTGGGAAAATTGCGGACACCAGCTAGAGAAGAAATGAACACTTTTTTTTTTTCTTTTTTTTTCAAATTGTTCCTGAGAGTCGATAGGTTTCTACTAAATTCCTTTTTTTCAGTTTGCCTGAATATGACTTTTGGTTTTAATTTCTAATAAATGTGGCTTGTTATATCACTTGAGTCTTAGGTTGGGCCTTGTACACCCATCTTCCTGAAGAGCAAAGAGAGACTTGGGTTTGCCTGACGGGACCTCTGTAGAGCCCAGAGACTGGGCAGGGGCTGGTTGTTGCAATGTGAAGAGGATGGTGAGAGTTGGCTGCAAGCTAAGCTGGCCTGTGACCTGAGGGAAGCTTTGCTTGGGTCAGGCACGCTGATCTCGTTTAGGTCGGGTCAGCAGTCCTGTGCTCTGTGAGAAGAGAAGACCTAGTCAGATGTGAGCATCAGCTGAGCTCTGCGTGGTTGCTGTGACCCAAGGGAAGGCATCTACCTCTGAGTCATTCAGTTCATCACAAGGCCAAATACCTTGACACCTGGCCAGCTTGTGAGAGCAGGAGAGGAGAGCCACCGTGGTCCTTATAGCAGCGGAGCTGGGGTTTGAACGGAGTGCAGGCAGGAGGCAAATCATGGCCCTGGAAGGACACTCCTCACTCGAGTGCACAGTACGTTAACTACAGCTCCATTTAGCATAATCATCCCTGACTAATGTGAGGAGGAGGGAGGGGGCTTAAGTGCTGAATAAATAAATTACTTAATTACATATTATCAGAGAGGAACAGATGGTCAGTTTAGCGTGTTTTCTGCCTGCTGATGCTTTCAGCAGAGGGTAGATCTGCATTGATTCTTGTAAGGAAGATTTCACCATCGATAACTCATCTGTAGGTGCAGCAAACAACCTGCTGCTGTATCGTTGAGGTTTGCCTGTCAGTTCTCTTCCAGGCAGCTGGAATGCCTTGATGTCATCAGTGATTTGTATTTTATAAGATTTTTCTTCTTTTTTTTTACTGTAGTAACTATGTGTACTTATTTTAGTGTTTGTTGTTCTCAAAGGTGAAGAATGATTCAAGGCTTCCGAACCAGCAAAGTTTGGAAGGCTGTGTTTCTTGTCACTTGTATGTTGTGCTATATAATGTTTCAACATAGAGTTGGCAACACCATGATTAGCAATCCAGATTCCAGTTAAAGGAACTGGATCTTGTTCTTTGGACTCATTCTGACGGTGCCTGATGAACACTTGGATGCAGTCCTTATGGTCAGCGGCCAGACCCATTGTCACCTTCACCTACCATGCCTTGAAGCCTTGGTGTTAGGAACGGAGCCTTGGGTGGGCAAGTGAGACTAAGACAGGCTTTTCTCTCTCTTTTTATTTTCTCTCCCCCCTTTCTTTCCCGTGAGTTAAAATACATCCCTTCCACTTTTGTATGGGCAATATCTGCACAATATTATTTTAGCTGTTTTCTTTGATAGCTTTTCTGTAGTCTGAATGTGAGTTGAAAGAATTAGAATTCCCAATTTCCTCTTCCCCTGAGGAATGCAGCAAATGAGTATGCCAGTGCAGGAAGCACCTCCCGCCCCATCAAAACGACAGACCATCATGAGATCGGGGTCCCTCCTTGCCTGCCGTGACGAGGAGGCCTCATAGACCTCAGGGCACGAATGGTGCAAGGTGCCGAAGAGGAATACGCAGACACATGAGATGCAGCTAGACAGGATGGACAGTACTCTGAGCTCTTCCAGCACTAGGTGAAACTTGTTTTTTCTTTTATTCAGATTTGCCTTAAAATCTGCATCCAATTTGAATGAACTGGAATATGTTTCAGGGCTCAAGCAGCATGTCTTCTATCTGAAGTAAAAGGCAGATGAATTACAATTAGCTGTTGCCATTATAGTCTTGTCTCCACCTGGAGTTTTCATCAAAATAGCTGGGAAGAGGGATATAAAGTATGATCAGGACTTGCCTACAAGCAACAGTGTGCTCATTAGCTTGGCTTAGAACAAGAGGGAGGGAGCAACTGCAAAATAATTGGCCTGATGTGTACACACACACCGGTATAGGTATCTGCTTTGAACAGTGAATGATTTCTTTGTGGTGAATAATCAGTATGGACTTTGGGAGGAGATCTATATACATGTCTTTTGTATGTGTACGACGTAATATGAATAATGTCTGTGTTCTTTATCCTTGATGACACTGATTGTTTATCAAGTTACTGCAGTAAAAGTGCTTCCAAAAGGTTTATCGTGATGCTTGTGTAGTAGTCGCAGTGGTTTTAAAATGTTTGTTTCATAGTATTGCTTCATCCTATGCTTAACTTAGCAAAAGTTTCTTAGGTACCAGCAGTGCGAGATGAATTTGTGGGAAGTCAGGGAGGCATCAGTTTGATGATTGAGGGATAATAAAATGAATTAAATTTCCCATCCTTGCTCTTCCTGTTGATTTATATAGAGGTGTTTCAAGACATGTCTTGCACCATGCATGGATAGTTCTTTTTCTTAAATGACTAATAAGCTGGTGTTGTGCTTTAGACCAGACCATTTTAAAGCTCCGTTCAAATTACTTGGTGTCTTAGGTTCCTAAGATGGCACTTTTGTTAATTGGCTTCAGGACAGTAGTATGAGGTACTTGCTTGTCTGCCTGTCGTCTTCCTGACACCTTGACGAGATGGGTAGCTTGCTGCCCTTACCTGTCCAGCTGGAGTAGGGCTGTTGAACTGCAATGTGCTCGTGTTGCTCAGCTGCTGCGTTGTTTCTTGGTGTTTTGTTGCCCAGCTGCCGGCACATGCCGGTAACACCGTGCTCCTCATGAGGCCGCAGCTAGGGTGGGAAAAACACTCTGAGCTTAGGTGAGTGTGTCTATCTTGTCCCCGCACTTCACCCAGGGGCAGGAGGTGAGAGAGGGAGGATTCGTGTCCTGCTTTAACAGTGAACTGCCAGGGAGGGGCAGGAACCTGGGAACCCATGGGCAGGGAAGCAGAATTGGACAAGGCAGATGTTCCTTGGAACTCCTCCACCTAGAGCATAAGCATCAGAGTTGTCATGTTTTTCCTGCTCTAAGGAAGAAAATGCCAGTGATGTTTCTTCATTAATTTAAACACTGCCAAGAAAAACTAGTGCAAAACAAGGCATTCAAATCCATAAGAAGGAAACAGCGTGAAGCCCAAGGCTCGGGGATAGCACTGGTTATGCTCAGTGATAGCTTCCTGCCTGTTCTATAAACTTCTCAATATAAAAAGCAGAAGGGTCTGAGGGAAGAGGAAAACAAACCATTGCTGCAAAAACAGCAAGTTGTATTGCAGTGAGGCCCAAAGCTTATGGGATTCAGAGGAAATGCTGGGCAAAATCTTTCAGAGTTGGCAGGGCAGGCATGTGAAGAGTGAGGTGGGATTTTAGTAGGCATAGGAGCTGTGTGCTTGGAGCCCAGATGGACTGGGGTTTAGGAGGAACCTTTGATTAATTTCAAGTGCTGTCTTGACTGCCTTCCTGGACAATTCTCCTGTTTCTCCCTGGTACTGCTGTGATGAAATGAAAACAGTGAAATAAAGCAACTGTGTGTTGGATATATCAGCTCTCCTGTGAAAGATTCTCCCTGCAGGATTTATCCTTTTGGGTCTTGCAGTACTGTACAGATGCATTGCCTATTTTATTTCCTTCGCAAGTAAGGACAGAACTCAAGGTACCCAGAGAAGCTAAAGGAGGTGGCTCATTTAATCTGGGAGCGAATGTCACGGGCAAATGTCCTGAAGTGGATGCCATTAAACCAGTGAAGGAGACATGAACACGGGGCAGCAGCTATCAGGAAAAAGTCGAAGTCTTAGCAGTAGTTGGTAAATTGAGCTTTTGTAGGGATGCATAAACACTGAGAGCGCTCAAGTGCAGGTAGAGCAAAGTGCTCAAGGTAAAAAGAGAGGTCTTGAATTATGTGGAATGACCTTGAAGCCATGGTTTGAACCATCATAGAACATGTTCAGTGCCTTGTGTTCCTGAAACAAACCTCTCTGAAACCACTGTGACTGTAAATAGCCTCCTACCTAGGTAAAGGGGCAGGGAAAGCCCCAAGCCACAGGGCAGTATTAGCGGTGGCACTACTGTGACCGGGCTGTTTTCTGGTGGGCATTTGGCTCTTGTTGGCATGGACATGGTTGTGCTGACACTTGCCAGCGACCTCACTGTACCAGGTGTTCGCAGAAGATGGATTGTTCTGCATAGGGGTTGGCACAGAGCATTTGAAAATAAGGCTTAAAATAGATTTCAGATGAATAATTATGATTATTAATACAGAATGGTATTAGTGAGTTGATATACTTGCTATCTTTCTAATATTGCCTAAATACTCTTATTGGAAAACCTCCCAGCTGCTAATACAGACAAGTTAGTGGACAAATATTTTGACACTTTCTCTCTTTCTTCCCCCAAGTTACAGTTAAAAAGTTCACGTTGCTCACAGGCACTTAGAGGGCTCCTCAGTGAGTGAATCTTCAGTAAATCAGCCTTGATATTCCTTTTTTTTATATTGCGCATCACTCCTAATTCCAGCTTTTTTTTTTTTTTTTTTTAGGATGATATAAACTAAATAACAAGTAACTGCTGTTGTTCCTTGGGTACTTGTAAGCATGAGAGTTTCTTGGTTTCTTGTTAAGTGCACTGTCATTGAAGTGTCAATACTAAACCCGTGTTTCACTTAGTTCTGTTTCGTTACTTACAAGTTGACAGTAAATGATGACAAACAGTAAAATTCCCCAAACTGAAGGTAGTGCCCTTTCCTTCTGTCCAACTTGTTTGAAAAATAAAATTTGCCTGTGAGGCATGTTAATGACTAAAATTTTCCCTGTAGAAATCTGATAGAAACGATACTGATTCTGGTGCTGATACTTATTTTACAGGTTCTGGAATAGCAAGTGTTTTTCAGAAAAACAGATTTCTTCTTCCACAGCTTGCTCAAACTGTGTGAGTCCCACTGCTGCTCTCCAGCATTTTTGTTGGCAGTAAGGAAAACAAAGATTTTTAATCTTTTTTTTCAAGCTGTTCACAAACGTGGTTCCTCGGTGCCTGCTATCCTGCATGACAAATGTAGGTCTATTTAGAAATTCATTATGGGCCCCAGCTCTCTCTAGTCTATTCGTATCCCTGAGTTGTTTTCAAATGCTTTGACCTCAGCTATTCTGAAGAGCTTATTTCGGTCTGTGGCTGTTCTGAAGTCGAGAGTTTATTTAAACTGGCCAGCTCCAAGAGGTAATGCAGCATCTCTGAAATTGCCAGGGAGCCTAAATTAGGTTGTCAGAGTCAACGTGCCGTTCTGGTGAGTCTATTAAAATCTTAATAACTTTTAAAATTGGGATTCTGGGTAACAAAACATTGTCCGTATGCATTAGATGTTCAGTAGATAAATCCATTAAACTCTGTCTTATCTCCTGCTCCTCTCTGTTCCAGGCTGCCCAAAAGTGGAGGTCAGAGGAATTTTTGTAAGTCCAATGACTGCCTCTAAAACTGGAACTGCATAAATTGGTTATCAGCCATTGAACTACATGCAGCTCATTCAAATAAATCCTGCCAGGCTAGGAAAAAAATCTGCTTTGCATGGAGTGTCCCTACGGATGGTGCGTGGAGGGCTGTTCCTGCGAGGAAGCTGCTTTGTTTGACCATGGCCCAAGTCACGAGGGGGTAGCTGGGGTCTTGTTTGTCACTTGTTACTCTTGAGCTCGCGGGCCGTCCTCGTTGTGGGGGATGTGTCTGTTAGACAATAAAAGCCCCATTTTATATCTCAGCTGAAATTGCCTGCATGAGTCCTGGGAAGTTAAACTGTTCTCCCCTTTTCCCTCCTTTTCCCAGCTCAGGCGACAGGTACCTGGCGGGGGGAGGCATCTATAATGCATGGCCCTAAATGGGGATTCCCTCCTACAGCTTGCTCTGAACAGGAAGGAAAATTCTTCTGCCGCAATTCACACGTATCGCTTAAGAAGTTTTTCTCCTTGATTAATAGATGCGAGTGGGAGGTCAAAATGGAACTTCTTAATGGGAACAAAGTTGCAGCCTTAATTATGATGGAAACTGTGGATTACTCATAATAATCAACTGAAGTTTGAATGTTAAATTTGACTGGCAGAAAAACATCTGTCATGATTATTACTATGTATGAGACCAAATCCATTTGCAGACAAGTAGCAAGTGATTAGACAGAGCTAGGAGAAGTAAAAGGACTTTTATGAGAAATTTCTCATAATTCTTTCCTTTCAAAAAGGATAATTAGTGGCCTTTCAGATACTTCAGCCATCATTAATGCTCTCTGAACAGTGAAATAAATAAAACCCAGGATGGTCATACATGACAGCAGTAGCTGCAATGAGCTCTGCTCTACTTTTCTGTGGTTTTGGCATTGTTATCTTGCTCGGTGAGAAGTGGATCTAAGCAGACCATCCCCTTAATTTGTGCAGCAGCTGATAACGAAACGAGATGGGCTGTGTGTAGTGCAGAGAGCGTGTGTAGATGTGCAACTCGTGAGAGCAAACGAACCGCCTTGGCCTGCACTCGTGGGCTCCTCCATGGTGGGGGCTGGTGGAACGAGTACCCTAGACTTTAAAAGTACTCTGAAACATGAATTGAAGAACATGGCAGGGAGCTAAAATAGGGTAAGAGTCATTATACCTGACCTAAGAGAGTATCATCATTGGAGATTGTAGGGTATATATCAGACTTCATGAGAACTACTGTGTGTTGCTTTGGTTTGTTTGTTTGTTCATTTTGGTTTTTGGTAAATGTTACCAAATGCTATGTTCAAAACTGTCGCTTAATTCTCTGGACTGCTGTCTATAAATTTTCCTGCCTCAGTGCAGAAGGGTGAAGTTTGGCTTGGGGTCTTCCTAGGAAACACAAATTTTATCTACTGAGCAATGCAAATGCCAGCACTTCATTATCACCGAAGCCCTGCTATCAAAGAATCTGGATCAGAGGATATTAATGACATCATATGTTGATGTTTAGAAATAACATTCTGCAGTGAAAGAAGAAGTGCTAATGACAAGTACTTCTGCGAACTGTAGCCTGTGGTGGCTTATCTATGGATTTGCTCCCTAAGTGTTTAAATATTTCTTCTGTCTTTTTTGTTTGATTAAACAAAGAGTTGATGGAAGATAATTCTGGTAAGAAGGCAGTTAGTTGGTATTTCACTCTGCAGTTCATCTGAGTCCACTGATCCCAGGATCAATGCTTGTTTATCAGGGAATTCCAAGTAAAGTGCAATGTGCAACTCATTTATAGGAACCGGTAGATGAACAGTTTTATGCTCGAGCACTTTACCTACTACAGACCATATCTCTAAGGAGATAAGCACTTCTGTACAGTATGATATCTATTTCCATTTATCCAAGGAGCTTTGCTGGCCTTCTACAACTTTGCGAAGGCTGAGACAGTTATTTTCTAACATGGAGATATTGGGGTGTATTTGCCAGTGTTTATGACCGCAGTAGAAGTATATCAGGAGAACTTGTGTCTGTACAGACAACACAGTCCAACAGCCTAATTGCTCTTCAGATTAATGTAATAGTGATTATTAATCAATGTAGGGACCTTGCTGTGCTCTGTGCAAACGCTTAACCTGGGGAGGCAGTGAGGGAAACGCTGGAGCGCTCGGCATTGACGTTCCCTCTTCCTTCCCGGCCTCTTAGCTGCGATTACCCCTGGGCTCCCCAGACTGGTTGCTCTGGCCAAAAGGCCAAGCCAGGGCCTCAGGTGGGACTGGTCTTAGCAAAGCTCAGTTCCAGGTGTGAGAATGAACCTTGAGGTAGGTTGTGAAGCTTCTCGCAGAAGGAAATGTGTAACACTTGGTGAAACAGTTTGTTAATATTGCACAGCAATGAAAAAAAATCCAACTTACTGGAGGATCTCCAAGCAGCTTGCAGATATCCATTAATTACCTCGCAGTGGGAGATGATACAAAGATTATTTCGCTTGTTTTGGAATTGGAAATCAGTTGCTGTTAATCTGTAGATCAACATTGCTACCATCTGTTGAAAGTGGAAAAGAAAGTAGAGCTTCCAGACAGGGTATTAAACTGCAATAGGGAAGTTCATAGGCAGAATGTAGTCACCTGAACTTGCATTTAAATTTGAATAAAAATTACCAAGATTCTTAATAAGTGTGTCTATGTCTGTGTGCTGTTTTGTTTATTTATTATTTTTGCTAAGGCCCTCATAGCTCAGACCTTGCACCATTTGGCCCTTGAGGTGAGGACTGAGCCTCCCAAGCTGTTCGGGCAGGAGCCGCTGCCACAGGGCCGTGCGTGGGCTGCCATGAGCAGCCTGCGGGGCTCAAGGCACTCAAAAGCCTCGCGAGTTTTTTTGGCTGCACTGGACCTGGAGCTTCTGCTGCTTCCCAAATGTTTTCCGTGGAGCCTCACCCAAGATGCAGACTTAAGTCCTCATCTTCATCTTACTGATGTATTGGGCAAATTACTTACGCAGTTACTTATTACTGTGGTGCAGTGTGTATGGCGCAATTGGACTTTTTTTATTCTCCATTGGTTTTTCAATTCCTCATTTCTTGAGAGCTCATTGTAAGCACTGAGAGTGGTTGCAAGCATGAAGAAAATCTGGGCCTAAGTAGCCAGTCCATGTAGAACACTGCAGTCTGTTCCATGTGAGTGAGCACCTTGTCAGCTGCCTGTGTAAGAGCTGTTTGGCTTTAGCCAGGACAAGCGTATCATGAAAATAATCCCTCGTTTTCTGTGGAAATCATATACTGCTGCTCTTGCAACAACTAGCGTTTTGGAGGCTGAGAACTGCAGCATAGGAATAAGGTGTATAGCTTGGCTTTGTGTTTTTCCGCTGCTCCTCGCAGCAGCCTTCATCTGTCTCTTCCTCTGCTTGTCCAGGTTTGATTAGATGCCCACTGCATCGTGGGCAGAGGGAGACGGATGAAGCGTGTGGTTATTACAACAAACCACAGGGGGAAATGCTTTTCCTGACAGTGGTCTTTGAAGGTGCACAGTGTTGCTTTGTTTGTTTTGTTTTTCATTCCTGCGCTGCCGGGAGAAGCAGCAATGTGCAAGACATTTTAGGAGCAGAGGGAGGGCCACGTATCACGGGTGCTAGCAGGCATGCACAGAAATAGGGAGGGTCCCTTCAAACATGGCAAGAAATGCAACAGTTAGGGTCTGGACAACTTGGTAGCCTTAAATGTGAGCAGTCAAATGGTCTGATAGAAGTTAATATTGGTTGTATCTGCTCATGAAAATGAGGGTGCCTTGGCTTTCTTTCTGCTTTTTGCTGACATTCTCATGCTTTTTATCAGCCTAGTAATTCTGAGTTTCCTTAACTTGAGAGTAGGCTATGGGAAGTGTGCTCCTTGTCAGTGTTGTGTGCATGTGGGGATTAAGTAGCATTTCTAATAAATCTGTGCTCCCCAGTAAGAGTGACCTGCTGTGCCATTTTGCTTTAACTCATAATATGGCAAGTGCTGCTTGCAGTGTGATTGAAAAATATACATAACAAGGCTCAAATTCAGCTACTTGCCACTTGGTGCCACTCTAGGTTTGTGAACTGCGCAGCCTCTCCAAGAGGACGGAAGGTCTCTCTCTCTCCAGGTTTGCTCTGTGCTGTCTAAAATGCAACACTGAGCAGCCCCCCTTCGGCTGCGTTGCTTGGAGCCGGGGTGGATGATGACTGATGGGCGCCTTGCTGATATTGTTCAGCAGCGAAAGGAGATGGCCAGGACTCTGATAGGGATTTTAAAAAGAATGTGTGGATGTGAAAGCACTGCAGGCTCTTATGCCACTGTCAGCTCAACTCGGAAACTGGACTAAACACTTCGAGTGATTGCTCTGAGACTATTTCCTTATTGAAGGGGAGGAGAGACTGCTGTTGAATGTAGTTGCAACTATTGGCAGAAGAGGGACAGAAAAAGTGTATTTTGCTTGTTGCATTTGTTCAAATACTTTTAACACGTGTCGTCTTCAGGACGCATAAATTTGGGCTCTTGAGCTGAGGGTTCTTTAGGCAACCCCATCTTCTGTGTTTGATTTCCCAAGATTTGCACGAATACAAGAGAAGCCCAAGAGCCTTCTTGAAAGGGCCCTGAGGAGTCTGAACCTGTGTTGACAGCAGAAATGTGTCTTTAACAAGTCTCTCAAAATGTCAAAAAGCTGAAGTGTGCAGAGCAGGGTGCTGGGTGGCCAAGAGGCAGAGACTGGCAGAAGAGGCTATGGCCTGAGACGGGTTGAGAGCAGCAGTCGGGCTAAGGGAGCAGAGGACAAACTAGTGCTGCCGCTATGAGGTTATGGGACTCATTGCTGCAGGGGCAAGTGAGGAACCGCTGTCCTAGGGACAATGGAGCTGGGAGTCTAGGATGGAAAAAGACAGGCTGAAGCTGAAGACAGCCAAGGGAGGGGGACCCTCCTACAGGAGATTCTGTCTCTTCCAGCCTCTGTTATCTCTGTCTGCTCCACATTTTTGCATCCTCCCCTAAAACTGCCAGGCAATGTCAGGGCACTGTGTATTTAATGTACGTATTTAGTATCAGAGGACCGTATGTGGGCATGTTGTCTTCTGTGGTCTTGCTTTTTTCGTGATCCTCTCTCTGGTGCTGGCCTGAGCTTCCCTACTAATGGCTGGGCTCTTAAACAAATATTCAAGTATTTGATTTCATTGTACTAGAGGTATTAGTGCTTGTTCAACATGAAAATTGTATTAGTAATCCGTTGACTTATTGATTTATGGGAAATGTGTGATTTGGAATGCTGAAACATGAACTGCCATATTGTCCTAAAATACTGCCCCCAGGAAGGTCAGAAGGAAATGTTACCGTAGGGAATCAAGGGAGTAATTCCATGGGATTTAACCGTGTGTGTTCTGGAGGAACAAAATGGAGCTGATGAATGAAACTCATCAGCAGCCAGTGAGTTCATACCGTGTGCTTTTGCAAGCAACATAGCCCCTGGCGCTCTCAGTGTTGAGAAAGAAACGTCAGACCAAGACATGTTTTGCTGGACAGGCTGACGATGGGAGCTTACACAGGGGATGGCCAAAGCACTGCAATTGCGGGTCTCACACTGAGAGTCATTCTGCTGAGCTGAATTGCTTAAGGATACATTTGAACTTGAGCAACATGGAAATGGTATTTTGGTACTGAGGAGGGATTGTGTAGGCGGCGCTGGAACATCTGTTTTGCAATAGGATTTTAAACTTGATTAAACTTGTCTAAAAGGAAAGGTAAAATGGGTCCCATGGTCCCAAATGGAGACATTGGGAGAGCAGTCTGTGACCTTGAAAAGAAAGAACGGACCAACTTGGTAAGCACAGGGTATAAATAGCTTGAGTTACTCACTGAGTAGAGCAGAACTATTCAGAAAAGTGATATAATGAACAGAGAAAGAAATGGCCACTGTGGAGAAGACTGGAACATGAATTACGGTGTTTGTGGAAGCAGAACCGACCCCTCAGTAGCAACTGGTGAGTTTATAGGCTCCACGGAATGCACCCTTGAAGGAGGTAAGGAAAGGTAGTCACCTGTGCAGCTGACTGATGGTGTGCAGAGGGAACCTTCTGAAACACTTGCATGGCCTCTGCATGGTCTGATACTGATTACTCTGTGAGTATTTGAGGAGGATTACTCTTACTCTTTCGAGTGTTGTTTCCTTAAGATGTATATTTGTTGTCTTGATGGTGGTTTTTAGAGTTCAGCCCACCAAAAAGTTGCATGGAAATTCTGGAGTGTTGGGCTTACATCTTACACAGCAAAAAGTTGATGAAAATGCCATTGTGACTTAGATGCTTCTATTAAGTTTGTAAAAGGAAGGAAAATGATGCTGATCTGCTGGAAAACAATTTTGGGTTTTCCGTGAAACCTTACAAGATAACATGTTTTCTGTCAATAATGATCTAATCTGGATGGCTTTCCATAATCTAGTATGAAACTTCAGTTTTAATGATCCCCGGTTGTCCTGGTTTATTT